>NW_005841933.1:290255-293188 GCF_000455745.1 Alligator sinensis
GGCAGGGGGTCAGGCTAGATGATCTGATCAGGTCCCTCCTGACCCTAGCTACTATGAAACTATAAGTATACATCACTTCATGAATAGGAAAGTTGAACAGAGTGGCACATAAAGTAGCCAAATATTTTAAAACATAATCATGAAGGAATATTAGCTAGGAAACAGAATATGTAAGTTATCAGCAACAACATTTCTACCCCTGACAATTTACAAATTTACATCTTAGTATACAGTGCTGGTCATTAAATTCTTTAAAATTGCCACTTGCAAATACTGTAATTAAGTATTGAACTATTACCACAGTATTCTCCCTCCTCTACGTGGAGGGAATACTGTGCATAATGTTAATTACATATGAATGGCAATTGAAAAATTTCACAGGGGCGCAGCCCCTGCAATCTGAGATGCATAACCCAACCCACAGAAAATTTACTTTGTCAATTAAAAAAAATACACAATTTTAAAAGATTTTTTTCCTATCCTGATAAAAAAATTATGCAGATGTTTGTTATTTATTTGTATTATTGTAGCATCTAGATGCCTCAACCAAGTTCAGAACATGTTATGCTATTCACAGTAATCACATGTAGCAGAAAACATACCACCCTAGGAATTTGTAGTTTAAATACAAAGAGTAAGAAGAAAAGAACTTGTCATCACAGCTGGGGATCTTCAGTAAAGACCAACTAGCTGAATTGTCCAAGGTTTTATGGGAAGTTCATAACCAAGCTATAAGTGAAGCTAAACATAAGATAAGTACCTCTAGGGCTAAGTACAGACAGTCAAAACGCCTGAGGCTGAATCGATTTAATCTTTGCAGATTAGTCCAAACTGCATAGATTGAATTGAGAACATTTACTTTTTATTACAGAAATGTAGCCACAAACCTGAAGTAGCCCAGGCCAGAAGCCAGGAGGCACTAGAGCACACCTTCCTGCTCGGCTGAAGCAGACAGCTTGGGCCAAGGCTAGCCTACCCACTCTGCACGGACAGGTTTGCGGTGAGGTGCTAAACATCCTGGGATGCTAAGGGACTGAGTTAGCTTGAATCAGGAGGGAGATCTGGGACAGAAGTTCAATAAACTGATTTAACTTAAATCAGTTAAGTCTGATACTGTATCCATCCAGGTGCATCTTAAACTGGTATCAGCCATTTTGAAAGTGGTTTAAGTGCACTGAACTTCTGTTGTGTTTCAGATTTGAACTGGTTTCTGATCACTTGTACTGCATTATGTGTAATTTCTGTCCCTAGAAACCCTACAGATGAAGAGAGAGTTTTCTACACATTTGTTTCCATGCATTTTGTCCTGTTCATTTTTTTTTTAAACAGAAGTTTTGTTTTGTGTTGCTTTTTTAAAAGGAACAAGATGCAAAAGTTGGTCATGATGAGATGTGAGGGGATGAATACACAGACAAAGACTGCAGGAGTTTTTTCTTGTGAGACCATTTTTATGCTTTTTAGGTTAGTTTTAGATAAGGCTTTGTACTTTTAGATTATTCAGAGAGGTCATGTGACCTGTTCTTACATCAACAATGTGTTTGTGTGTTTACATTCATCTTTCAGTTCATAAAAAATAAACAGCATTAGCCATCTACAGATCTCTCAATACTTTGTAAAAGTGTGTAAGCACAAGACTGGGAGGAGCTTCCTGGATCATCAAACCTCATGGCCAACCTCAGCCATGGGGTTGGCACCAGTCAGGAGAAGCCACTGCTGCTAGGAAAGGTGGTAGCTGACCCTCTTGTCTCCTTTTTGCTGCAGAAATTCAGTTTTTAAAAATCACTGCTCAACACACATTTCAGCATCAGCTGCTGGGTTAAGCTTGTCCTGTTTTTCTCTGCCAGCCACTACCCCCACTCTGTGTGCTGCCACTGCCCAGTTACTGTGTAAAAGCAGGAGCGACTAGGGTGTTGCCAATGCCCTGCCTCTGCAATTGCAGGGAAGCAGATGGATAATATATTCTCAAAAGATGCTAGAAAAAGAAACATATCGCATGCTGACTGACCTACAGAAAAATTCCTTTCTGATCCCAAATTTGGCAATTTGTGTAACCCCAAGCCAAAGAATAAGACCCTTTAGCCAGAAACCTCTGGGTTTTCTAGTACCACTGCACTCCAGTAAAAACAAACAAACAACACCACCACCACAAACCTCCCACCCAGAAAAATAGCTTTAGCTAGAGCCTGTGATCCCAGTGCTTTGAAAGAAGATATTCCCACAAAAAGCCACACATACATGCCCCCAAACCCAGTAACATTCATGAAAGGAAAAAAAAAATCCTTCTTAGCCACAGATGGTAACTAACAAAGCCCTGAGACATGAGAATATTAAATGCCTTCCACACATGTTTGCAGGAACGCTTGCACACATGTTCACCGGTGCTGTGAGCTGTGTTGGGAATACAATCTAAGCAAGTTAGGTGGGAGGAGGAGGATAGGTAGGATTTCAGGGCAGGGGGCAGGTAGGTCAGCAGGGAGCCGGGGGCAGGTAGGTCTGCAGGAAGGGGGAGGTTTGTCTGTGCAGGGGTAAGGGGAGGGTCAGAGGGGTAAAAATAGTCTGGTTGCAGTGAGGAGGATAGGAAAGCACAGCCCCAGTGCTGGGGTGAGCAGCTGCGCTTTCCCAAACCCAGGGCTGCATTCCAACTGTGCACAGTTAGCCTGATCCACACAAAGCACCTCCTCAGGTGAACTAATATCAGAATGTGCAAAAAATAACCAATCTAAGCTCTCCAAGTGCATGTACAGTTCAGCACTTAGATCGACCTAATCCCAGTTAGGTCGATCTAAGTGTAAAAACTGCATGTACCCCATATTTATCTGCAGCTAATTTATAGCTATTTGACCTTGTGCTGTTGAGGTTTTCTTATGCTAAAAGGAAAAAAAAACACCTCTTCACTTTCCCTAATATTTACCCCATGTATGTACTGGGAAAGA
>NW_005841933.1:293219-299985 GCF_000455745.1 Alligator sinensis
AATTGCATCTTCTCTCACCCTCCGTTTTGCTAAACTAAACAAGCCAAGCTCCTTTAATTGTCTTTTATAAGAAAAAGGTTTCCATTCCATTAGCCATCTTTGAATTTATGCCAGTTTAAGTACATTTTATTTGAACACAGGTGATCAGAACTTCACAGAATAAATATGCTAAATGGAATCATACCAATGCTTGTATAAAAGTATTTGTATCACCTTGCCTGCAAGTCCTCACCAAATACACAATAAGATTGCCTTGGCCTTTATCATAGCTGTGATTATCTAGACTCTAGAGCAATGGTGCTCAATATCTTCCCCCGGCCAGCAAGATGGGCAGTACCCCATCCATCCATAGTCTGCATCCCACTTGTGATCCCAATCCAGCACTGGGGCTTAGTGCAGTGGGCACCATCCAGCCATATGAAGGAGGGTGGGTGGCAGCCCTACCACAACCTGGCCCCTCAGGCTTGGTCCTATGAAGGAAAGGGGGCATGGCTTGGCCCCACAGGGAAAAGGGAGAGTGGCTTAACCCCACAGAAGGGGAAAGGGGGTATGAAAAAGGGGATGGCTCCCAACCTGACTCTATAGGGGTGATGGGAACATGGCCCAGTCCCAATCCAGGTATAGGGAAGTGGGTATGGCCTGGCTGCAACCAGCAGCATGGGGCTTGGGAATTTGATGCGGGGGAGAGGGTGACTATCTCAATGGCCACTGCTCCTGCCTGCCAAATTTCCCACACTATGGAGAGACTTGAGGGCGAGATGCGATGGCTCTGTGGGCCACATTTGGCCCATGGGCCGGAGGTTGGGCAACCCCAATCTAGATCTTCCTATACGATAATATGTTTTCCTTCCATATTGGCAATACCTGCTAATGCTGATATTCCCTATATTGAAATTTATATTAAAAATAAATAGAGAACTACTGTCTATAGGTCTAAGGACTAAAGCTAAAATTTTAAGTTTTGTTTTTTTTAAATAGCGTATCCTGTGATGGCATCCCTTATATCTTAAACACTAAATGATAAAAATCTTGGCACAATTATAAAGATAAAGATAAAAATCTTTTCTTAGTCTACAAAACTACTGTAGAAATATTAATTGATCTGAAATATTTCAATTAATATGAAAATATTCCCAGTAAATTTATCAATGAAAAATTAATCCATAAAGAAACACAGCATTTTTTTTCAATAAACATTTCATCTCACTTTATAAAATAGTAGAATATTTACAAGATTATACTGGAAGAAACAGCACTGGTGAAAGCTGCGGTTTGTAATTGCAAAGTTAATTAACTTTCCCTAAACCATCAGTTGTCACTTAGATAGACCAGATTCTAGCAGACTCTCGAGGGACTGACTTTATTTCATTCCTAATGGCTTGGGACCCACCATTTTGCTGTCTCTGAACATTTGGTCACTGAATGCACCATTTATGGAGTATTGTTTAATTAAGGACAAATTAAGAGAACTGTGCACAGAATTTAATTTCATATACTGTGTAAATTCTTTTAAAGAGGGTACTAACTATAGGCATTATAACTTTTCATTATCCATTGCTTCTACAAGGTATTGACAATTTATTGTTCGCAACAGTTAGAGTTTTGTTTACTCTTTGGGGAATCCTGCTGGCATTGCAGTTTTTGCGCCTTATGATTCCCTTAACCCCTGATGTGCCACACATCAGTATTACCCTAGGACAAATCTTTAAAAAACAAGTACTGTAATTTTATCAATAGAACAAACAGCACATATTTATAAGGCTACAGGATGAGGGGCATTACATCTTACTTCATGGGCAAAGGATTTTCTCTGGGATGCATATAAATAAAGCTGTGCAGAAGGCAGCACTCCTTCATTAAGCCACCTTGTGGAGAAGCTTGCAGTTGGTGGGCAAGAACCTCGATACCTGGATCCTTTCATCCACCCCTCGCAAGAGCTATTTTGGCCATTAGGCATAAATTGCTTCCATGAAGCAGTTTCCCCAGCCATTTCAGGGATGGGAATGTTCTTGTTTTCCTTTCCAATTAAATGCCAAAGCTAAAGTAGATAGACTGGGTAATACAGTATAATGTCTAGGATTTCAAATATGCAAGTGTCAGAAAATTAAAAAATTATAGTTCCCACAGCAACTGGAATTATATTTTGTGTTGTTTATTACATCTACATGAAAGGATAGGTGCAATTTGATAATTACAATTAAAAGTTTACAGCATTTTAAACTGATTTTGTATAGTTGTATCTATATACACACACACACAAGGATACAAAATCAGTTGTGGTTACACAACAGTATCCAGAAGTACAGCATTCTATCTTTGTCTCAGCTGCTACTTTTATGTATGCTTTGAAATTGTGAGAATAGTAAAAAAAAAAAAAAAATTATATTTATTTACTTACTATTCTCACAATTTCAAAGCATACATAAAAGTAGCAGCTGAGACAAAGATAGAATGCTGTACACTTCTGGATACTGTTGTATAACCACAATTTTGTACATTTCTGAACAGAGGTATCCAAGGGCTAAACAGAACACAGCTTATGCTTAAGCAATATACTTCCCCAAATCCTAACAAAACACCTTGGAGTTCAAATTTCCAAAATGGCTTTCTTCCAGAGGGTGTTACTGCTCTGCTTCACAAACATACACTTCCATGCCTGTGGCTACTTAACCTTCTTGCCCAAATGCATGACCAGATCCAAAATGGTTTTCTTTGGTTTTGTTTTTTTTATTTCACGTCCACACTCTTTTTGTTATCACTTTTGTATGAACATTTGAATAATGAAATGACTAGGAGGAACATTTGCCAAAATAGTGACTTCTAATTCTAATCAATAACTAGGGTGGGGTGAGCACAGCATCAGCCCCAGGTGCCAACTTAAAGGGAGTTCCAGGACCGTGGCCCATAACAGTGGCAGCCACAGCTCAAATGCAGAGTGCCCAGCACAGAAGAAATGGTTCATCAGACCTCTGCACCCCCTGCCCCAGCAGCACCTCTGAAACAGTTTGTTACGTGTTGCATTCCAACATTGCCTTTTCACAGAAATCATGTTTCAATTTTGTATTTGTACTAGAAATGCAATTCTAAGAGCTCTGCTTACGCAGCTAAGGGGCAGACATTCCGCATTACCTGTACAGCCATGCTAACCAGCTCAGCTTTCACATTTTGAATCTCACAACTGCTTTCGAACAAGCTAGAGACCAAGAATAATTTATATGAACAGTTCCAAATTATTAACCTAGCTTTAATTAAGTGTGTGCCATGCCTGGACTGTCACCGAGTCACAGCTCTCAAATAAGTAGGCTTCTATTTGTTATGCAAAAGGACCAACAAACAAATAAACTGTGAAGTATCAGTGAAACTATCTACCTATGATACAAATAGCTTGTTTGTCCCCTGAAAAGAGCAACTAAATTTGAATGTATTCACTGTCTACATAAATTAACTCAAATGGCAACTAATTACTGATCTGTATAGGAAAACTGCACAGGTAAAGCCTCTGTGCCTGCCACTGCTGCTTGTACACCCTCACCTCCACTTACCCTTTGTAGCTCCACCTCCAGCCACACTCTGGCCTGGTGCATGGAGCAAACGGTCACTCTCACCCCAGCCCAGCCCAGCAGCTCTAGCCCTAGCCAGTTCCAGGGCCATAGTCAGAGCTGCCACCACTGCGACCTAGGGTGACCACCTTTTCCAAATTGGAAGGCAAACACATGCTTGTCTCCCTCCCTGCTCCACTCCCCGCCCTCCCCACACCACAGGGCACAGCCAAAGCAGAGCCCGTGGGGAATGCAGGCAAACGTGGAGTGAATGCTACAGGCTCAGGGCTCCCCACCCTGCTGTCCTGTCCCTGGGAGCCTCGTGCCAGCTGCGCTACCATGGCTTGGCACCCCCTACCCGCCTAGCAGCAGCAAGGGGCACAACTCTGCACCACTGCTGCCAGGCAAAGCACCTCCTGCCTGCCAAGGTGGCATGGGTGGCACGAGGCTTCCAAGGGCAGCACAGTAGAGTGGGGAGCCCCAAGCCTGCATCCTCCCCCACCCCATGCAGAAACCTGGGGAGCACATGTCCCACCATGCTCCCCTCCTCAGAAATGTGCATAATGGCAGGGAGCTGTCCCCCCTCCTCCCTCCCTGCCCCATAGCCAAGCAACCCATGGCTCCCTCCTGCACTCCAGCCATACCTTGCAGCCACACATTCTTGCCCAGCTGGGCAGCACTCCCAGCCCCAGCCACGATTCTTGACCCACTCTCTCCTTCACCACAGGGGCCTCAATCTGCCCACACTCTCACCTCAGCCTATCTGCAGGCAGCAGGGGGAGCTGCTCTTCACCACTGCCTGGGACTGTTCCTGGCCATGTGCATGTGTGCATAACCACACATGCACATGGCACCCTCGGTGTCCCATTCCCTGCAGCCCCTTGTAGGCTAGAGCTCTGCCAGCCTGCAAGAGGAAACCCACCATTTCCCATGCTTTTCCATGGTGAATGGAAAACCTGAATCCCTGTATGATGCTGTGAATCTGGGACAAATGCTGTCCTGGAGTCGTGCAGCCCAGGACTGGTTGATGTTCCCATTTTGGGACTGTCCCACCCAATTAGGGATGGGTGGTCACCCTACTGGAACCACTGCTGTGTGGCCAAGCCAGGAGCAGAGCAACCATGTGCTCCATGCTCTAGGTCAGAGTAGGGCTACAAGAGCCACAACCACAGCCTGAAGGGTAAGCAGAAATGGGGTGGGGGGGTGGGGCATGAAAGGGGTGGCAGCAAGGGAGCAGGTGCCAGGGAGGAAGGTAGCAGGGGAAAGCTACTCAACTTCCCCACTGCCTGTACCCCCAAACCCTCTGCCCCACCACTGCCTGCCTTCTGTCTCTGCTTTCCCTGCTACAGCAGTAGTTGTGGGGGGGGGAACAAAATCAAGA
Organism: Alligator sinensis; assembly: GCF_000455745.1. NCBI lineage: Eukaryota > Metazoa > Chordata > Crocodylia > Alligatoridae > Alligator > Alligator sinensis. The sequence goes on from NW_005841933.1 coordinate 298,140, forward strand.
CAAACCTCCAATACTTAGATTCTATACATGGAAAATTACAACAAGCTATAACAGCACCAAACAAACCTTGCTTCTCACAAATTCCCTGGACCATCATGGCTACACTTCCTTGTGGCACCCAAGGCCTGGTTTACAAAAGTAAACTCTACTGGTTTAGTTAAAAGATGGTTTTAAGCTAAATTAAGCTGATGTAGCTTTGTGCAATGACACTTGTATGTATAAACCAGATTTAAACTGAAAGTGTTCAGAAACAAAGTTGCACCGATTGAAACACTACATCTTTTGTGTAACTAGTGTAATCTTGTTCATAAGCCAGGTCGTAGCAACAAAATTAAGCTAAACTGAAATAGCCACTTTTAAACTGAAAAAGGGTGCCCAAGGAGATGTTTGCACCTTAATTTAATCAATTTCATTAAATCAGTGCAGGTCTGTGTGCAGATGAAGCCTTCATTACAAACCACTACACACTGGTTTAAACCTGGCATAAGTGTGTCCACACTTGTGCATATTGGTTTAACTAAATTGTTTTAAAACTAATTTATGATGAGCAGGTACAGTCTGTGTGTCTAGACTAGTGCAGAGCAAGATGAACCTACTTGAACTATGCAAATAGTTTATTTTCAGCTTTGCTGTTCTCTTGGTGGGGAACACATACATCCCCCCAAACCACACCTTATTTCTTTCATGAGAATAAGTGTAGGACGTTTCAGAGGCAATTATAAAATAAAATTAGAGCAAAGAATGAAAAGACCATCTTAACAACAACTATAGTATCACTGCTGTGACATTATAATGCTATAAGAATTATACAGCATCCAAAACCTGTCAAATGAGATTTAGGAATATAGTCCAGAAGTTATCCCCCATTGGGTAACTGTCCATAATCCTGATACAAACCCTGTAAACTGTTCATGTGAGGTAGTCCATATGCTAAGGGTAGCACATCATTTCAGAGCTGTCAGTTTTAATTTCTGTTTTATTAATTTTCCCATAAGCCTACAGACATACATTTCAAAGGGCATATACCAAGAAGATTGTATGCACACACAGAAACAATAGAGCTATGGGTTACTCTGGCACATTCTCACATGAAAAGCCCATGGTTTGAAAGGAATAAATGGGAAGGTTTTTTTAAAGGAAGTTTTGCACAAGCAAAGGAAAGAGTCAGGCATCTTGTAGAACTGGAGGTAAGAAAACAGAAGGTGTAAAATTGCAGAGAGACAAAGGACTCAAATGCAAGAGGAAAAACATGTGTCTCATGGGTGGGAGCAGTGGAGAAGTGTTCACCAGGATATAGATTGATATGAAGGAAGCACACCATGCCAAGGTTCTCAGATACACAGCTAAGCTAGGATGTTCTCCTCACAGAGCAGGGCTGTAGCAACCAGAGTTAATGTAGCTTTATGGCTGCAGAGACCACAGAGCAGCTCCTGCTGCTTAAAGGAGGACTGGATCCTTCATACCACTATAGGAACCCCCTATAATTTGGGGAATAAAGATTAAAGGTGGGAGAGAGAAAGAACGGACTCAAACCTTTACTGAAAGCACTGAACAATCAAACGGTCAGTAAGTGCAGGTCACTGCTGCCTGTACTTTTTCAGTACAAAAGATTATCAGAGTCACTAAAGAGGATAAATATCAACAGTGTCCTGTTTTACAGTCTTAGGGCACCTATACAGATGACGGACCTTTGCTACAACACGTGCTAATTAGCACACATTGGAGCAGACTCAATTGAGTCTGCTGCAAGTTTGCTGGAGCATGCTAGCTAGCATGCTCCAGCAGCCTCCACATCAAGTGTATTCAGTGTCCCCACATTTCAAAAAGCAGGGGCAACATTGGACCC
>NW_005841933.1:301008-356051 GCF_000455745.1 Alligator sinensis
GCTAGTAAAGCGACCAAAATGCTGGCTTGCATCCATAGATGCTTCTCAAGGCAATCCCGGGACGTCATTCTCCCCCTGTACTCGGCCTTAGTGAGGCCGCAGCTGGAGTACTGTGTCCAGTTTTGGGCTCCACAATTCAAAAAGGATGTGGAGAAGCTTGAGAGAGTCCAGAGAAGAGCCACGCGCATGATCAGAGGTCAGGGAAGCAGACCCTACGATGACAGGCTGAGAGCCCTGGGGCTCTTTAGCCTGGAAAAGCGCAGGCTCAGGGGTGATCTGATGGCCACCTACAAGTTTATCAGGGGTGACCACCAGCATCTGGGGGAACGTTTGTTCACCAGAGCGCCCCAAGGGATGACGACTAGGTCGAATGGTCATAAACTACTACAAGACCGTTTCAGGCTGGACATAAGGAAGAATTTCTTTACTGTCTGAGCCCCCAAGGTCTGGAACAGCCTGCCACCGGAGGTGGTTCAAGCGCCTTCATTGAACACCTTCAGGATGAAACTGGATGCTTATCTTGCTGGGATCCTATGACCCCAGCTGACTTCCTGCCCTTTGGGCAGGGGGCTGGACTCGATGATCTTCCGAGGTCCCTTCCAGCCCTAATGTCTATGAAATCTATGAAAATCTATGAAAATGGTGGTGGGGGCTCTTTAACTAAAGCTTGCTCAATGAGCTTTAGTTAAAGCACCCCTACCACCATGTTGAAGCACAGGACACTGAATACACATAATACTACAGGGGCTTTAATTAGCGTGACTCTCAGAGCTGCTCTAATTAAAGTGCCCCCCCCCCCCTTACTCAGAAATGTTCCATGAATATAATATGCACACACACAGTTGCAAATAAATGCATTATCAAATATACTTATGGACGGTAAAGGACACCGTTCTGTGAAAGTTAGTATTGACAGGAAGCAGAGGAAGCAGAGTGACAGCTCTGAAGGGGGCTCTATGGGGACATATAGGCTAGATACAGACATTACACTTAGTATGCAGTAAATGTACATAAAGCGCTTTAAAGCCATAACAGAACAGAGGTTCACATCACTTAAAGCACTTTATAAATGGCGGATCCCACTCCAAGTTAACCCTCAATGAGTGTGGTAAGAGACTAAAGTGCTTTAGGTTAGAACACTTTTTTGAATGGCTGTACTTATCCATAACACTTCAATGTAGGTCACATTCTGCCATCATCCCAGGGGGCCCCTCACTGGATGGCCAGCTAGCCACAGACAGCGATTGTCTTCTCTGGGCAAGCACCAGCTCAGCCACACTCTGGGCTGTCACAGAGAAGAGACAGAAAAGGCTCTGCCTCCTCCCTGCCGAGCAGGCGTGGGCAGAGAAAAGAGAGCCTACTGCCATGTGGATCCCACCACAAATTTCCAGACTTGCATTGGCCCCAGTTCCTGGCACAGCAAAAAGCCAGCCTGGGCAGTCCCATGCTGCAGCTTCTGGCTGCTGTTGTCAGGAGGCTGGGTGGGGCAGGAGGGGGAAGGGAGGTCTCCTGCTGCAAGGGCCCTCCCACGGCTTGCTGACTGGGGTCTTGAGGGTGGGGAGGCAGGCCAGGTCCACACAGCAGGGGGAATCCCTTCCCTCCTCACCCCAGCCTCTTGACAGCTGCAACCAAGAGCTGCAGCACGGGGCTGTCCAGTCCAGTTTTTCACTACATGGGGAACTGGGGCCAGGTGAAAGGGGCCCAACTGCTACAAGCCACCCCTTCCATAGCTAGCTGGATGGGATCTTGTGGAAGGTGTGGGCCGGGTCTGTGTGGCAGCAGGGCTCCCTTTCTCACCCCCCCCAGTCCCATTCCCCAGAATAGCCTAATGCTGCAGCTCTAGGCTGCAGCTGTCAAGAGGCTCAGGGGGGGGGGATGAGGTGCCAGGAAGCTGTGGGAGGGTTTCTTTACAGTGGGGGGGTTCCATTTCCTCCCTTCTGCCCCCCCCCCTTAGCTGTGTGCGGGCCGGGAGCGGTCCGAGGCTTTCGGGGGCGCGCGGCAGGCTGTGGCCGGAAGCCCGTAATGGTAGGGTGGGTACTTTTGCACGACGGACTAGAATTAGGCACGGATTCGTAGCGGTTAATTAAAGATTGTTTTACTTACACCGTAAGTGGTCGCGGTGCAGGCAGGAAAAACTTTCTTGAGTTGCAGTTACAGACAAACACAAGTGGAGTTTGCTAGGCTCCACCGAAGACACACGCACGGAGTTTGCTAGGCTCCGCAAAAACAAACACGATAGAGCTCTGGATACCCTTGACGAGCGCGCAAAGCCGTAGATACATCTTAAGAATTTAATGAACGAGACGGAAAGAGGTTGGTGGTTGATCAGGCTGCCGAACTCCTCTGAGACACACACAAAGTTTCTATTACTCTGCCGCATGCTCAGAGTCCCCACGAGATGGTTGTGGAGTCCTCTACAACTTGGGCGGAAACTGCTCAAACCTCTTATACGACTAGCAAGCCAATCGCTAGCCGCCACATGGGAATAATTTAGAAACAGCCAATAGTGGGAAACAAATTTACATACGGGTGGAGGGAACTCCTTTGCACCGGGGTTTTCTCTCTGCAGCTGAGAATTGCACCGTGCAAAGAAAGCTCCATGTGGTAGGAAATAATTCTGCAGTGCCGAAGAGCACACACAATCATTGGGTCATGACAAGCTGCTGCTGACAGTCTCTAGTTGGTGGGGGGCCAGGGCTGGGGAGAGGGGCAGCCTCCTGGGAGGCACACAGAAGCACACCCCACCACCACCTACTGGCTTTGGCCAGTGCAAACAGGAACTGAGCCCCCTCCACACCAAACACTGAATGTCTGTTCCCTTTCATGTACAGGCATGCCCTGGCTCCGACTCTGCTCTCCCCAGGCACAGGGTCCCTGGCCCTTGTCCAGCTCCTGTCCAAGCTAGGTTTCTGTCTTTCCTTCTCTCTCACTAGTCTTGGATCTCCTCCTTAGGTCTAAGTCCTGAATTAAGGCCCCTAACAGGGCTCTAAATGCTGACATGCCCCAGGCACTCAGCTGTGAGTTAAACCCTCAGGCACCCCTCAGGTGCCCTGCTGTGTCTCTACTCACTTTCCTTTCAGCCACTCCCAAAACCACTGGCTGAAACTGTAACCCAGGAGCAGACCTTCTGGCAAATGCAACTAAACCCCTCTGGGTCCAAACATGAACAGTGGCTACCTGCATGTATAACAAGTCTTCCCCTTAGCCCAGATAAGAGACCCCTTTGGGGCATCCGCACTCTGTTTGCCTTCCTCAAGACACCCCCAGAGCTAGCTAGCAGAGCACCTGCATTTTCCTTGCTCTGGAGCTCTTGCCTCAGCAGCCTCCAGGGCTTGCCTGGCTCAGGGCCTGTGTTTATATAGCTCCCTGGCCCTGTCCCCTGTTGCTCACATGTTTCATTGAGCTGCTGTAGGCATTTCTTGAATCAGCTTGTTGGCTCAGCCTCAACCTCAGCCTCAGGGGATATTTGTACACATATACAAATCTGTGTATTTGGGAGTAAGTCTGTATTGGGTTATAGCCCCGCCCCTATAAAAATAGTTGAATAGCCATGTTTTAAGCAAACCCACAGGATTATGACCCATAAGTAGAGGAATGCTTAACCTACACATCTTAAATGAGCCTTTCATATGGATTAGGTGTTGAGCTATTAGGCCCTTTGGATAAAAGTAGAACTTTAGACACCAGTGGAATTTTAAACATAGGAAAGTTAGGCACTTACAATTTTAGATACTTCCCAAATTATTATATATGTGTTATATATGTGTATTATTTAAAAAGCGCCCAGCACTGCAGTGCATACTTGTGTACACATGGCAAAATGTGCATCAGCACTGAGAAAGTGGTGGTGGCACATTTTTGAACTAAAATACTTTCAGTGCATTTTAGTTCACAAGCGCACTGCTGCCATTTTCTGCACAAATGCACATTTTGCCATTTATATGAATGCATGCAATGCAGCATCAGGCACATCAGCTCATGTGCTCCACAGACCCAATTGAGTCTGCTCCAACGTGCTGGATTTCTGGTGCATCAGAGCAGACAAAGGTATGTGTATAAATGCCCTTGAGGGTGACTTACTGCTGCTGATCTCTGTAGCAGTGCTCCTATGCAAGGCTGTAGACCATGGTGCTACTGCAACACAGCTAGTTCAGGGGTAAATGCTTACATTGGGTCACTCCCCCAGTGCCTGTTCCATGGCAGCTCATAATAAATGACTTTTCCCACCTCAGGCTCTCCCTGCTGCTCCTTCACCCTTAAAGTAACAGGAGCCTTTGGCTCTCTGTTACAGAGGATATATGAGCAGCACCCACACTAACATGCCAGTAAGCTCAGAGTTTTCATGCAGTTCCAGAGCTCAGGAGCTGAGAACAACCACTGCTGCTCAGCACTTTTTCCTGCTACTGAAATCAGTGGTGAGGGTATGAGAGGAGTGTCACAGCAGGAAGCAGTAATGCTCAGCTCCTTGGATCTGGAAACTGTGGCTTCAGCCAGAGCCTGTACTGACATGCTAGCGAGGTCAGAGCTTTCGTAAAGCTCCAGAGCCTCCTAACAATGCTTTTCTATATAGCCCCTTGCCCTAAGGTTTGGCCCACTTGTAAAAAAGGTTGAGAAAGCACTAGTTTAGGGCTTTTGCTTGGGGTGGTAGGGTAAGTCTGTATTAGGTTATATCCCCGCCCCTATAAAACTAGTTGAATAGCCATGTTTTAAGCAACCCCACGGGATTATGATCCATAAGTAGAGGAATGCTTAGTCTATACGTCTTAAATGAGCCTTTCATGTGGATTAGGTGTTGAGCTATTAGGCCCTTTGGATAAAAGTAGAACTTTAGACACCAGTGGAATTTTAAACACAGGAAAGTTAGGCACTTACAATTTTAGATACTTCCCAAATTATGTAGCACCTGAGCAGAAATTTTGAGGATTTCAACCTTGGGCTGGAAGTTTAGTAGGATTGAGAAGCGAAATTTGTTTTGTGGCTATAATATACTCTGCTTCATATACCCCAAATACTCTGCTTCATTTTTCCAATACCAAAGTTAAAAAAATCATGCAAAGTTCCTTGAAACTGAATTGTTGAATTGAAACTTTAACAACAGATAAAAAAGTGAAAAGACTCAATATTATTTCAACTGCATTCAGTATCCAAAAAAACATAAAAATGCAACATTATGAAAAGAAAAGCAAAAACAAAACAAAAGATGCAAAAATTGAACACAAAAATACATTTTCCTGTTTTGACTTTTGCTATAAAAAAAAATTAGAATGCCATGGGAGGCAGCACTTTCCTGTCAAAATTTTAATTGTCAAAGAAATCTCATGTTTGGAAAGAATTTTGCTCCCTAAAAATTCTTAATCAGCCCTAGAATCAGGTTTAGATAGCAGTCTGGAGTCTGCCCTAGAGAGTCTGGTTTAGATAGCAGTCTGGAATCCAGGAATGATCTTTGTACATTTTATTTGCCCTGCCATAGTTATGCCATTGGGTCTCATTTTGGAGATAAGGATACAGCTGCAAAGACATGTTTACAGAATCAGGGCCCATGAATTCATCAAATTTAGAAGATCCAACTATATCATATTCTATACAAGACTTTTAATTTAAAATATTTTGGCAATATGAAAACTAAACATCTGTTTATGTGTAATCCTTTCCAATAACATTATCCTACCCTTACCTCCACAGAGCATTTCTGATGTGAATCACTGAAACAGCTTAATGGTAGAATCAATCCCACTTTTAGATATCAGTCAATTCAACAGAGATAATTAGATTATATCTAAAATAAGACTGGTTCGAAAGTTTGCTAGCACCAGGCATTCAATTAACACAGATGTTTACATTTAAATTAATGCTGTATGAATGGTACAATATGTATAACACACTGTAAAATAAATATGTTGTGATGGGGGCCTTCCCAGGGGCTAGGTCATGAATTAGCCCACCTACCTGCCTAGAGCAGTCCTCCCAGACTAGCCTGCCATGACTTGAATGTTATTATGATATATCAAGTGGGAGACTGCCCGTTCACTACCCCGATGCCAGGGGGCACTATCCACAGCTCTGTACCTCCCCTAAATCATTGCCCATGCCTCACAGATGGCATCTAGAATATTATAATTGCTTCCTGGCTTCAGGCCAGGCCAGACTCAGTCCATTGTTGGGCCTCTTCCATGCTCATACTCTCTTTGCCCCCTTCTCACAGAGGCATCTTGCACTCCACCCCTCACTGGACGACATACAGCCTGCCCTGCTCCCCTAAGTGACCTTTTGGCCATCAGGCTTGACTACTAACTCTCTGGCACAGCACACGCAACACCTTCAGTTCGCTTGTGCTCCCCTAGTCTATGTGGCATCACCTTACACCGAACACTGGGCTGATTCTGTCCCTACCCTTCACCAGGCAACTTGCTCCTGTTCCAACTCATGGGGTTGGCCCATGTACTGCCCTTCAAACCACCCTTGCAGCTGTACTCAGTACAACCCTGGTGCAGCCCTTCAGGCCATCCTCAGTAGCCCTACTCTGCACCCCACAAGCTCGGTCCTTCAGGTACCTCTCATTGCACCCTACTCTGAGCAGGCCCCCATATCAACGCTGCCTCCCTCTGAAGCCTCCAGAGTCTCACGCCCTTGCAGGGCTCTGGTGCCTCTCCAGGTGTGCCTGGCCCATCTCACTCTCTCCCCTACTCATAATACCCGCTGGTGTGTGAGGCTGTGGTTAAAATGCCCCTACCCACCGTTCGCTGGGGAGGTAACTATCCTAGCATTTCTTGGGGACTCCCTCACCACAAGGAGTCCCACCACACCACCCTTCCCCAGGCAGGGTGCAGTTTCAGGTCAGGACCAGGACCAGGAGCATCCAAGCCTCCCCACAGCTCCTGCCCTTACCTCCAAGATGTTCCAGGAGCAGTAGCTCAGCCAGCAAATGTTATTGCCTTGGCTGCTGGCAGCAAACTGCTGCCTCTGCCTGGCTTGCCTAAGTTTGAAAATGGCCACCTTAATCAAGCACCTGCCAGCTGCCTGCCTCTAGCCCTTAAAGTGGCAGGCACCCAAAGGTGCACTGCCACATATGTATAGATAATTGTGTTACAATGAACAAGGGTCTTGATACTTTACTAAAAATAATTTAAATTAAATTTCTCCATTTTCTTCAAGAGCAGCTCAAAGTCCATTGTCCTTTATTGAGGGTTACCTGACTTTCATTATTTCTCTGATAATTTTTCTACAAATTTTAAATATCCATTGATCTGGAGTGAGAGAGGGAGGAAGAGGGAGATAGCTTACTATCTCTGTCTTCCCAGATGAGTAACATGATTATGTTGCTCATCTGGGAAGACAGAGATAGTAACATAATCATGTTACTCATCTGGGAAGATAGAGACCTATATACATATATACACACACACATTTCCTTTAGATCAGGGATTTGAATCCAGGTCTCCTTTTTATATATGTATATGCATATGTAATATATTTAAAATTCAAACATATATTATATTTTAAAATGTTGTAGAGGATATACCTAAGGGAAACCAGTCTAATGAATGGAAGTGATATAAACCCACCTTAGAATGCCCTGTTACATGGTGGCACAGCAACTTCCTGGCATGCGAGGTGAGGGTTCCAGAACCCTCAGGCTGAAAAGAGATTTAAGCCTCAATTTCCTCAGTTAAATGTTCTCACCAGGACGCTACCATCTAACCCCCTTATTTTGTGAGAACAGCTGGCCCCAGATACCTATCTTCAAGATAGGATCCATGGCTGAGAAACCCAAATAGATGATGGTGCCTCCCTACTGTTCAAAGAACTCTCTCTCTCTAACAGTATGAAGACATATAAGCCTTGCCCATGCTTTGGCACTTCCCACCAATTAGCTCAGCAGTCTGTCTTCTCAATGAGCAGGAATTGAAAGAGTCCCATTTATAGGTGCCAAATTTTTCTGTAAACATCATACAGGGATCTTACTCTTCTGTGTAGATTCTACCACGTGTCAGGATATCCAAACGTTCAACATCACAGGGCGCTTTGGAGCTTCTAGTCTTAAGTCATGTTTTTCCAGTTTGTGTTTGTCAGAAGTAGAGATTACATAGAAACTTCATCCATGTTCCAACAACTACAACCAAAAAGTACTGCAGATGGGCTCAAGGCAAAACACAAACATTTTTACTATTTCCATTTGCAAAAGAAATAGATGCAACTGATTTGGAAGTCCTGGCAGCTCTCAAACATTCCCAGTGTAGCCCATTGCATCATGATGGTATCATGAGGACCTAGCATCATATGGACCCAGCTATTCAGACTGTTACAGTTCAATAATTATTTCATTAGGCTGCCACATTTTTCATATGAAGCAGCACTAAAAAAAGGGACCTGGACATTTTTACCAGCACATACATTCAGATAAACTTGAATAGAACTTAATGGGATAAAAGCCTCATAGACATGAGAATGTTTTTTTAGTGATAGTTATACTATCAGACCTATGCTACAGTACCATTGCAGTTATCCTGGTGATTTATACATGTGTAGTTATACCAGCACTAACACCGCTCTCCCCTGCCTCCACCACATGCAATCTTTTATCACATATAAGAAAAGGATTTTCTTGAGGTTAGCTCAAGCTTATCCCTATAGGCTGAATTGAAAAAGGCACTCTTACACTGGAATAAGCAATTATACACGGGCCTTAGACTGATAAGTTTATAAAAACTACATTTTAGATTCCACTAAAACAACTCCTATGCTTTAGGTTGTAACAATTCTTGTAATGGAAAGCTTCAGCCAATCCAAATAGAAGGGTTGCTCCAAGCTACCCCTACAATTAGCCCACTCATCATGGTAGATTATTTCCATGAGATGCTGCCCCATGCAGGTTCATTTCCATAATGTTTATTTTTTACTTCCCATGTTCGGAGTGTTCATTATATATTTCTTCTCATATTTGGTTGTTGGAATGATCAATTTTAGGTAGTTCTAGGGAACTCAACAAATTACTTGTATGCACAGGCATTTGCTAGACCAGAGTCAAATATGATCTCCCTCCAAAATAAATAGAGACTACTATTAATGCACTGTATATGCAACAACAATCTTTTCCATAACAAACTATAAATATCCTCAATGCTTCATAGATATTTGTAAAGCATTTAACATTAACATTAGCATGCACTAAAGTTTGCCAGACATATTAATATATATGTCTCTATTCATAAGTGCAAATTCTTTTTAATTAAAAAAGGAAACTGCTGGGTTGATCTAAGCCCATCTTTCTGCTTTAAAATCTCTCTCTGCAGCATTTGCAATCCAACTCTGTGTATCTGAACAGAAAGAAAAATACCACAAAGCATACCTGCCTAAAAACAGAGCAGTCTAGTTTCACTGCCAAGCCATTCTACTCAGTTTAAAGTAAACAAACAATGTGAATGGTAAAAATAAAGTGCATCTGAAAATAAAAGCCACAAACTGTTCCTAGTGCTATTGGTAACTGAGATAAGGAGTTAAAAAGAGAAGAAAAAGGACTGATTTTTCAATTGATAGTGTCCCTTTAATGGAAGAAATGCAAACTGTAAAACATTCTTTAAAAGAACTGGAGGTTGATTTTTTTTTTTAAATACAACAAAAACAACATTTTACCTGACTGCGTTCTCACCCACAAACCATGGGAATGCTTCCCTACAGCTTGGCAGGTGTAACTTGGAAATAATTGCAGCAGAGGGAGGGGGCTATCACAGACATGTAATTCTCTCAGAGAAACCTTAGGCCTTTTTTTCCTCCCTGTATAAGCCTGTATGATAATTAGCCTGATTCCACCTGTCTACATTAGTAATTCTTACAGTTTGCTCCCTGTGGTTAATTGTTGCTGTTCTATGTTAGTGTAGGTTCTGTACCAGTCACCAGGAAGAAAGAGAGAGTCTGCAACACTGGAAACTAAAGCTGGATTCACTAGATTTTCAGCATTTTGCTTTAAGGCGTCCATTATCTAAGAGACAAACCTGCATGCTTTCATCTTCAGTTCATTGGGTTGATCCCACTGGGAAATGTTATACAATTCAAAAACTACTCCTTCCCAGGGAAAAAAAAAAATATACTAGGTAATTGTAATCTAGAAGGAAGACATCTGGAAGTTTTATTTTCACGTTCTAAACCTCTTGTCTTAACAATATCGGATCATAGGAAAGTAGGGCTGAAAGGGACCTCGCACGGTCATCTAGTCCAGCCACCTGCTCAAAGAAGGTTCATCTTTGACTAGACCATCCCAGCCAAGTGTCTGTCTTGAAAACTTCCAAGGATGGAGATTCTGCAATTTCTCTAAGTAGCCTGTTCCAATACTTGACCACCCTCAGTATCAGGAAGTTCTTCCTAATCTCTAACTTAAATTTCACCTCCTGCATCTTGAGGCCATTGCTCCTAGTCCTGCCACATACAGTCACAGATAAAAGCCCATCTCAGTCATCTTTGTGACTGTCTTTCAAGACTGAAGTCTGTTATCAGAACTCCCCCTCAGTCTTCTTTCTCCAGACTAAATTACTGTACTTCTTTCAGCCTTTCCTCCTAAGTCTTACTTCCCAGACCCCTAAACATTTTTTGTGCTCAGCACTGGATTCTTTCCAATCTGTCCACATTCTTATTGAAGTGTGGGTCCCAAAACTGGGCACAATACTCCAGAGGAGGCCTCACCAGTGCTGAATAGAGCAAAAGAATCAGTTCACTTGATTTGTAAATGACGCTCCTGTTAATTCAACCCGGTATACCTGTTGGCTTTTTTAGCAATAAGAGTACACTGTTCGCTTATATTCAGTTTATGTCCTACAGACACACCCAGGTCCCTTTATTCAATACTGCAGCCTACTCGGCCATTCCCCAGTCTCTACATGTGCATGCAATTATTCTGTCCCGAGTGCAGGACTTGGCACTTGTTCTTGCTGAATCTCATGTGATAATCTCCTGGACACATACCTAGTCAATCTATGCACTGAGGGGAGGTCTTCCTGCCCCCACAAGTCTCTCACCTCAAGACTGCAGAATTGGCAACCTATGCGAATGATGAAAATTAGCCTCTAGTTTTAATATCTGCTTAGTCAAAGATGATGACTGAAGCTGAATCTCAGAAGCAGATACTATAAGTCCATTACCACTTGCAAACTAAGTATTTAATTCAATAAAGGCATTTAAGCAGGTACTTAACCATGGAACTATTTATGTACACAAAGTGAGGTATGATCAGCTAAGAATATTAGTTGAATTAGTGTGTGGGCACATATGGGCATTAATCAAACAATAAAGGTCAAATGTTCACCCGAGTCTACGAGCCTATCGCACTGGCATTGTTAAGGCACACCCAGTTCTGTAGCCAGGGGCATACAAGGTAGTGGCATGCCATGTACTCTTTTATAACTACTCATTTACTAGCAACAGCATGTGATCAGTCTATGCAGTATATAAATAGTTTAATCCAAGACACAATAATGAGCTTCTAAGTATTATCAAGGCTATTAAACCTGAAGTAGGTCATTGATGACCAATTTCCAAGGGCTAAACAGTGCAGCTCCATTTTAGTTTTATGTAAAAATCAATGAAAATACATGAATCATTGGAGACTATGCTAGAGCCTACCAAAGTCAGTGTGTAATTAGCAACCAATTGATCCAAATACTCAGTACCATCACTAACCAGCAAAATACATGGGCATGGGGAGGGAAAGGAAGTCAACATTTTTGTACTTCACAGTTTATTTCAGTTGCTCTATCAGTGTTTGAAACAATACCAGGGATTTGCAGTTTGGAACTCCAATTGAAGTTTCCATCAGCACTTTCATCTGTACTGTTGCCTGAGAGACTCAACTGGACTGTATGTAAGGAGGAGCCTGTAGAAAGAAAAGGACATATAAGAAAATGCAAATCCACCCAAGAGATTTCTTCCTTTCACTAGCCAGATGAAAGATGAGCACTATGTAACTGTGCACTTCCATCCTCAGTAGATAAGCATTTCCTCAGATGTTTTGTCTGAGTGACTATTCCTGGGGTTAGGACAAATAGCATCTCAGTGGGACCAAAACTGGCAGAGGCCAGACAGGGGGCTTGTGAGGGTGGATGGAAAGGGTCAACATCAACACAGCATCCAGTAGGTACAATTAAGTTAACAGGTAGAAGGTGTATACATTTAATATTCAATTGTTTACTGTAGGGGTGTCAAATTCATTCAGCACCACAGGCCAAATGAGAGTTGCTGGGCCAGTCTGTGGGGCAGACTGGGACCACAAACCAGAGACCGCACACGAGGCCAGTCCAGCAGGGTTCCACATGCAGTGTGTGCTCTGTGCTGGCCCCATGTCTTGTATAGTGTGTGCATCTGGTCCAGGACTGTGTGCAGCAGGCACTGGCCCCACTCCATAGCTGGACCCAGTGCCATGGGATGGCTCAGGGCTTGTGTGCTGGTTCCAGAGTTAGTCTGGATTGGTCCCCAGGCTATCCATGCATGCTGGAACCAAGATGCAGAGCCGATCCAACCAGGAACTGCATGCAGTGCACATGCTGTGCTGACCCTCTGTGATGTATGTAGAGTGAACCAAGTAACCCCTAGAGAAGTGACCCCTACAAGAGTGAGCTGGCCATGCACTCTGCAGTTGGCAGAGGGGGCTGGCATGGTTGTACAGGCAACATGAGGTGCCCCACTACATCAGCCCTCCATGCTGGTTTTGGCACAGTCCCATCCTGACTGGTTCTAGAGCCAGTGAGGTACAGGCATTGCATTGCATGGGGTCAATCCATGCCTTGGATTGACCCCCTGTACTGCATGTAATGCCCACAGTGCTGGGTCCAGCCTGTATGCCAGACCAGCTCTTCACACCACATCTGGTGTGAAGAGTCAGTCTAAGGCCATGGGCCAGATAATAGGACTCCATGGCTGAATCTGGCCATATGTTTGACACCTCTGGTTTACTGGAACATTCAGCTTTGGCTTGCAGCTGGTGGTCCAATGTATGTAAAAGACCAAAGGGCCAGTTCCCAAGAGCAAGCCAATCCCAGGATTTCATTGGCAGACCTCATGAATATGGGAGAATGGGAACCCTAAGGACTTCACAGAATAAGCTTTTGCTTTCAGGGACTCTCTGTCTTCCCCACTGTGGATAGGAGGATCCTTGAGCTGAATGCTTTGTGCACACTGAAGAACATAGACCCCAAACTAAGTGTTATATAGTAAAAGCCTTGTATCCCCCAAACTGCACCAAATGTAAAAATGTCCAGTACATTAGCTTATTTAAGCTACAATCTGCAAATCAAAATCCATCCTTGAATCTGTCTTCAGTCACCTGGTGATTCCTGCAATTTTTATCAGCCCTGATAAATACTATGTCAAGTACTCAGCCCAGCACTGTCTTTTTTACCCAAGGGCCTCTTTGCAGTACAGCTTTCAAAGCATTTTGCAAAAGTTACATGGCTTGAAAGAAATAGAGTATTTTATGCACACTTAACTAACTACAACTGTGTAAACAAAACCTGTTTCAATATCACAAGGAAGAAAAGGGGGGTGTCCACTAGGGCTTTATATTCGATTCGGATTTGGATTTGGCCCATATCAGGGACAGCAATTCAATTCATTGATTTGGATCACTGTCCCTGATTTGATTTGGCTGAATCTGAAGATTCGATGCTGATTCGGAGGATCAGCAATTCAGCCACAGACACAGCTTTAAATGTCTTTTCTGCATACCTCAAGGTACCAGGCACAGCTCGTGAACACTGTGATGCTGGGGCTGATGAAGCATCCCACAGGAGCATGGGCGGGCCCCCACAAGCTCGATGGCAAACCTAGAAGCAGACCGGAAGTACTTCTGGTCCACTTCCGGGTCTGCCAGGGAGTATGCGAGTCCCCCCCCCGCACCCTCCCCAGCTTGGCAATTGGTAACAGGGAGACCCTGGGTGCCCCTTCAGACCCAGGAGGCACCAGTTGCCAAGCCAGGGTGGGTGCTGCCCCTGCCCCCAGGCACTCCCCGGTGGACCCAGAAGTGAACCAGAAGTACTTCTGGTCCACTTCTGAGCCCACCATTGAGCATGCTGGGGAGCCCACACTGCTGTGGGATGCTCTATCCACTCCAGCATCTCAGCATTCATGAGCTGCCTGGTACCCTGAGGTATGTAGAAAAAACATTTAAAGCTGTGTCTATGTCCAAATCACCAAATCGATTCAGAGAGATCAAAGGGTCTCCTGATTTGATTCAGAGATTTGGCCACCAAATCGGGCCAAACCTCCACCGAATCAAATCAGGGACTGAAGCTTCACACATCCCTAGTGTCCACACTCAGAGACAGTTGCATAATGGTGCTACTAAATGTTAATGTTAATCATCAAGTCACAGTAAGACAACAGTAAAGTCATGTGGAGGGGCTATTTTCCAGTTAGGAATTTTACATGGAAGAAATAAACCGGAGTTTGCATTTTAACTGTTGTTTATAGATTCTGCTGCCTGGTCAGATATTATCTTATCCTGAGAACTGGCAGAAATTTACAAGAAAACTATTTTTGATAGATAAATTTATCATGGATATATTTTCTTTAGCTTAACATTTTCTAGTTTTAGGAACATTTATGGCAAATGAAAAACTACAATTTCTTTTGAATGTTTTTATTTAAAATACTTCCCATTTTCTCCATAGGCTCTACTTATCTATCCCACGACTTAATGAATTATGAAGTGGATCTGAACAGAATTCTACAGAACAAACATGGATGCTTAGATTGCTGAACAGTTTAACTAAGAGGATTATGTATTTGAAACTATTAAACACTTGTATACAATTCAATTGAAAAATATCCTGCCATAAGAAGGTCTAACATGTCACTTCAGTGACTTTTACTGGTGGGAAAGGATGCAGGCATAGTGCAATGTCATTGCAAAAAATGCCTTTATTGTCTCCCTTGCAAATCTTGGAATAAGAAGTAAACTGGGAAAGGTTGGGCAAAACGAGGCACACAATGCTATAGAGATTTAATCTACAGAGTTGTCTATGGCCCAGCCTCATCTGTGATAAATTTCAGGAATCTTTGGAAGCCAAGCACCCCTCAAGATAGAGTATGCAAAGGCAAAATAAAACCAATTTTTTTTTTATCATCATCTTCCACATCTTTCATTAGCTTTAAGAAAATAATACCCCCATTACAGAATTATAGCAGAGTTTGAGAAGCATTTTGGAAAAGATACTCTAAAATTACAGAAATTAATAGGGAACCATAAGTAATTCATATGACCTATCCCAGAGAAGACACTTAAACCAGTTATGAGAATTGTGTTCAATGAAAAATCATTAATTATTGGAACCAATGTGACTATTGATCCTAATATTATTATTACCTACTCTGTCCTCTTCTCTTACTACTTAGAATAAATACTGCTTAAACAGTGGGGAGTAAAGGAAAAACAAATTCTCCTTCTGTTATTGCTCCTACCAATATCCCCTCGTAGGTATGGGAGAGGGAGAGGGTATGAGAGAGAGAGAGAGAGAGAGAGAGAGAGAAGACACGACACCAACACAAGAACAGTTAGGACACTAAGGGGATAATTAGTATATAGTCACTCAAATGTTCCAGCAGCCTCATCACAACAGTGATGAAAAAACAGCCTGCTTCTGCAGTAAGGGATTGTCTCAAAATCATCAAATTTGTCAGGTTGTATAATGCAAAAAAGTAATTGATAGGGCCCATACAATACATTTGGTATGTATTTTTTAATGCCCACTTAGGTGTTCAATATTCTTCTCTGTGCAGTCAGTCCCCATATTCTACTTCAGATAGCAGTAGAACAAAATGATCTTTGATAGCTTAAATTCTTAGCAAGGAATAAAAACACAACACACACAGATTGTCAATTGATTTCTCTTCACTACCTCTATACAATGAGGCCTAACTTTTTTGACCTGCTTACAGCTTTAATCTGTTTTCAAATAATGGTGGAAAGCAAGGGAGATGCTGTTTTAGAAAGCAGCTTATTGGTCTAATTAGGTATGTTGCACCAGGATGCTTTCCAGGCAAACACTGGAGGAGCATTTCTCTTAAACACATCATTTCACTTCAGTTACATCAATTATGAACACTATCATGGAACAGCAAATGTGTTTAACCCTGAAAGTCTGCTCAGAGTAGGTCCACTTTGAATTATTTTAGAGAGGCAGCATGTAAAGAGAAATGTTTCCGACAGAAAAATTACAGGGGTTACTAGTCAAAGGTTATTTTTGTCAGGTACAAAAGCAGGGCATAAAGGAAAGGGGAGCATAATGCATAGTCTTCTATAAAAGCAGAGAGAATACCAAGCTGTACAAAGTTTGTGCAAACAACACTTCTCCACTTTTACCCCTCTTCCTAGGCAGGTGCAGTGAGAGTTTCCCCTCCCCTACTTTCATCATTGTTATTTCCTGGGTTAAGTATAAGGGAAAGAACAACCCTCTAAGATACCAGTGCAGCAAATGTTGGTGCATATATGAACAATAAAACTGAATCTTATTTGGGGTCAAATTTTGCCTCACACATATGTAACTGAGGGCAGAATTGTAGACTCAGTATTAACAAGGGTACTTTGGCATTACCCTTCATTAGTGGCATTTCCATTGACATACTCCTCTCCAAAAGTGACATTTTTTTTTATTTTGGAATCCAGGTGCCAAAAATCAATTGGGAGAAAATAAGTTTGCCAAGAAAAGCTCATCTACTATAAAGGCTTTTGAAGTTCTTGGTACTCCTCAAAGTACAATCATTGTATTATATTGCCACCTTTAAAATGGCACCAATTTCATTCATGGAGAAAAATTCTCCAAGAGCTCTTCAGGGTACAAGAGAAACAGCATAAGGAGGGCCTATTACAGTTCCCTGATACTTAGAGCTGGCTTCATTCCAGAGGCAATATAGAGTAGTTCTTATACCACCTAATAGAGGCTATTTCAGTAAAGCTCTGGGCTGTCATGAGCCTTTCCACCTCCTGGCATGATACATACTTACATCAGTAGAAAGGTCACATGAAAAAAGAGAATTCTTTATGTGACATCTGTGGCCTGATGATGGCTCTTTCTGCCCTCTAAATGGCAGAATGGGGCATCAGCAGAGTACATAATCCAGTCCCTACTGGGTGTTCCTGATGAGCCCAGGCAATACATCTCTAAAATGTTTCATATGCTTACCTACATACATGTAGTCATATGGGCTCAGTACAGACAATCAAAAAACCTAAGCCTGAATCAATTCAATCTTTGCAAGTTAATCTAACCTGCATAGATAGAACTGGCAAACAAGTGAACAGATGTTCACTTTTGATTCCCGAAATGCAGGCACATGTCTGCAGTGGCTCAGGCTCGAAGCCAGAGGGCACTAGACTGAGCCCTCCCATCCCTTCCACTGTGGCCAGACTGGGGGAAGCAGAGATGAGGGAGGAGGCATGGCCAGGCAGGCCTGAATATGATTGGGGAGGGATTTAAATGCCCACCCTGGCCTGCAGGGATCCCAGCTGGGGTGTGCCTGGAGGGGGAAAGGAAAGCATCTTTTGACAGGCTTTTGCAGTAGGGAGGGGGAAGGAGCATGTCCAGCCCCCAGCCCCTAGCATGGCCCCTTAAGGTAAAAGGGGCAGGGGTTTACCCCCTCCTCTCTTCCACTGGGACCCCATCTGGGTCCCCATCTGGGGTCTGCCTGCCTGGGGTGCAGCAACCCCTGTCAAAGTCCCTCCCCCTTCACCGCGTCAGGGGTGGGGGTATAGACAGATGCCCTCTCAGCATGGCCCCCTAAGGCAAAGGGGGCACAGAAGAGATTTATTCCCCACTCCCTCCCCTCTCCCCAGCTGGAGAACCCCAGTCACAGTATGCCTGGCCAGGTATGAGCAGCAGAGGTAGTGGCTGGGGCTGGCAGACCCAAGCTGTGGTCCCGTGGTGGGAGAGGGGACAGAGCGGGGAATAAACCCCCTCCTTGCCCGCTTCACCTCAGGGAGCCATGCCAGATGTGCGTCTGGCCATGCCCCTACCTCTGCCACTGGAGCAGCAAAGGGGGTGCGGCCCTGACAGGCGCTGCTCTGTCCTGGCCAGGTAGACCCTGGCTGGGATCCCAGGGGGACAGGAAAGGGAGGGGCCAGTGTCTGGCCATGCCCCTGCCCCTGCCCCTGCCCCTGCCACTGGAGTGGGAAGGTGGGAGGGACTCTGAAAGGGGCTGCTTCACCCTAGCCAGGCAGACCCAGGGGGAGATGGGGGAGAGGGAAGGGAGGGGGAAATAAACCCCCACCCTGCCCCCTTTGCCTCAGGGGGCCATGCCAAGTGGGCATCTGGCCATGCCCCAACTCCTGAAGGAGCCCCTAACAGGGGCTGCTGTGCCCCAGCCAGATGCACCCCTGCTGCAGTCCCAGTGGGAGAGGGGAGAGAGGGGGAATGAGTCCCTCCCTGCCCCCTTTATCTCAGGGGGCCATGCCAGGCCAGCGTTTGGCCATACCCCCAACCCTGCTCCAGCTCGAGAACAGAAGGGCAAGGTCAGCCTTGCTCCCTGGAGCAGAGCGCACAGCACAGCACAGCTCCACTTCCTTCCTTCTGCCCGGAAAATATGCTGGGATACTGGAGCATTCAAGATTTAACTTAAACCATGAAGGGGTCTGGGATAGAAGTTCCATAAACAGGTTTGACCTCAATCAGTTAAGTCTGATATTACATTCAACCAGGTTTATCTTAAGTCAGTTTTGGTCAATTTGAAACTGGTTTATGTGTACCGAACTTTTGTTCTGTTACAGGTTTAAACCACTTTCTGATCACTTAAACCAGTTTATGTGTAACTTCTGCCACTAGCCATTGGGGCTAGGGACAGACATGCAAAAAGCCTGAGCCTGAATTGATTCAGTCTTTGCAGGTTAGTCTAACCTGGCTAGGCTAAATCAGTTTTATAACAGGACAGACATCTCAGAAATGCAGGTGTATGCCTGCAGTGGCTCAGGCTAGAAGACTGGGGGTGCTAAAGCAGTCCCCCCCCGTCCCCCCCATCCTTCCACAGCATGGAGCTGAGGGAGGTGTGGCCAGACTCCTGCAGGAGTTCTGATTAGCCCAGCAGGGAATTGATAACAGTGTTAATCACCCCATTAAGAAAACAACAGAGGGACATTACCAGCTGCTGGTTGATTCTGCCTGTTGATTCAGCATGGACTATAGCCAGCATGTGGTCTGGTAGCTAACACACAGCATTGACAATGTGTAGGGGGTGCACGTGCACCCACATGCGCCCCATGAGCATGGTGGTGTACCCGCTGTGAAAGGCACTGCCAACACTGTCGGCGGCGCCTGCAGGCGGTTGCCACTCACCACCACTCCCTCGCTGCTGACACCGCCAGTGGTGTCTGTGGGCAGTCCGCGATCGCCACTGACTGCTGCTGCTGTCGGTGTCTGTGGGTGGTCACCAACTGCTGGTCAGTGCTCACCACCACCACCACCCCTGCTGCCAACAGTGCCAGAGCTGCCTACAGGAGCTCCCTGCTTGCTGAAGCTCTAGCCAGGGATCAAAGGGGAAGAGCCAGCCCTGCTGTGGAACAGAGATCCCCACCCAGCCCAGAAAGCATGCTGGGATGCTGGGGTGTCTGGTTTATCTTAAACCAGCAAGGGAGTTGGGACAGACATTGCATAAACCAGTTTAAGTCAAATCAGTTAAATCTAATACTACATTCAACTAGGTTTATCTCAAACAAGTTTCAGCCACTCTCAAACTGGTTTATGTGCACTGAATATCTTGTTCTGCTACAGGTTTAAACCAGTTACTGATCACTTCGACTCGTTTATGTGTAATGTCTGTCCCTAGCCAAAGAGACTGTCTTCCAAGGAGCTATATCAAGATGAAGCCAGAATTTTTAAATACTGGTGCCTAAAGACAGTCCTAGTGGCACAGAAATCTTTATTGAGACGCCTAAATAAGTGACCTGATTTTACAGGCTGCTGATCATATGAAGCTCCCATTGGAATGCCAACCTAAAGCCATGATTTAAAAAAAAGAAATTCCAAAATTAGGTTAAAAGAAATACCTAGTCAGTCACTGAAAAAAAGTCAAAATCATCAAGCAGTCACCAGCTCCATACTGGATATATATATATATATATATATAACTACTGATTGGAGGCTTAATTAAAATTCCACTGTAACTACCTGGACCACTAACTTCAGGCCCTACATGTCGATATGTGGCTTTTAGGAATCTAACTTCAGCAGTTCCTTTTTTAAAAAGAAGTGTTGGCTTAAATACAGATTAAGGTGTCCAATTTTAAGTATTTGATTTAGAATCCTAGCCCATCATAAAAGCGCTCACATTTGCAAGTGAACAAACCTTGTTCATTGATCATTCCATAACCTAAAGGGCTCTTGAATGTAGTCATTGTGCCTCCCAAAAGCATTTCACAAGCCTGCTCAGCTTTTATTTATTTTGCAGTTCTCTTCCAAGAAGAGGGTTCTACCCTACAAAATTTAGATTTGGATTTCACATCAATCTAATGTGAAAATGTTCAAATTCTGAGGTTTGGTACAGCAATCTTCAGGCAAATGAAATTCAACATTGGATACAGGACTGTTTAAAACATATAATGAATCTCATAGAGGAAAGAAAATGCTCAGCTCTTATCTTATATGCATAGGTAATGTGAAAGTGCAAGACAGTTTTACAAACTAAGTGTAAAAGAAATCCCCTTCTAAAGCATCTATTATACAGAGACCCCCCCACCCCCATACATTCTGACACTGGGAGATACTTTCTCTCTCCTGTTCCTGCAAGTGGTGGCCGATATGATCATAAGAAAGTAGGGCTGGAAGGGACCTCTCAAGGTTAACTAGCCCAGCCTCCTACTCAACACTGAATTGTTCCTGACTAACCATCTCAGTGAAATGTCTATCTAACTTGTTCTTGAAAATCTCTGGGGCTAAAGATTCCACAATTTCTTTAGGTAGTCTGTTTCAGTGCTTTACCACCCTCATAGTCAGAAAGTTCTTCCTAATCTCCAGCAAAGAAAATTTAGATTGAAGTCTAAGGCTATTACTTCTAGTCCTTTCCCTAACAGCCACAGGACAAAGGCTATCTCTATCCTCAAGTACTATGGTGATGGGCACTGTATCAGTAGAGATGATTTATATACACAGAGCAACAAAAGAAGACTGCTGGAATAGGAATGGAGATCATTTAAAAACTGTAATGATGGTTTTCACAAAGCCAGGTGAATTCGAATATATCCAGACTGCAGTCACTGGTGTGATAGAGATATATATCCAGGCCAGCTTTAAATTTAGCCAGCCCAGGTACAGACCACAGCCACATGGACTTTAGCAATCAAATACGTACCCAGGGTCCTGAATGAACTTCCACAGTCCATTCTGCAGCACATTCAGCATCACCAATATTCAAGCTAGCTAAGTTAATACTAGCTCAACATGTTTGCTACAAAGACTTCTTCCAATTGCTTTGCAGACATCAAGTGAGTTACAAGGGGTCTTGTTTCTGTATGCAGCCATCATCATACTTGAGAGGGATTAAAACAGGCTATTTCAGTGTGCCAAGCTCTGTATTGTCCATACAATAATTGAAATATTGCTCATTACCCTCTCTGTTTGTATCTTCTGCTGCTTTTTTATATGCAGATGGCTAACTATTGAGATCTGAATTATAAATTTATTTGTAAGTCACGGTTAGCCTTTGTCACTTAATAAGATTCACCTGTCAGCTTTGGAAAGTCAATAAGACAAAATTCAGTAAAGCTTTCAAGCGTGTGCATAAATTCACCCTTGTTCCCTTATGTGTGCGCAGAAGTTCCATTCAAATATCGAAGTTCAATGCATTGGTATCTGTAAAATCTGTGTACTGAATTTAACCTGTGTCAGTAATAGTCCACCTGTCTCACAGGAACTAAGGCTTTTTTCCTTCTGAGAAATTAGATAGATAGATAGATAGATAGATAGATATCTGTTAAGCATTCAGAGATAAAAATATATAAAATATGCCTGAACCAAAACACACTAATTCTGTGTTGCAATATTAGCAAAAAACCCAAAAAGAACAACTTCAAGTGCAATTGAAAAAATAAAACAAAACAAAGTTTCCTTCAGAGACTTTTAAACATTAAGTTCAAAGACATTGCCTGGTACAGTTATTAAATTACAGGAAGCCCAGACTGTTTTTCAAGTGCAATATTCCCAATGGAATTTCAGATACTTTTTTGCCCTGATTTGTTGCTCTAAGAATCTCTGTATTTCAAGTATTTAACTTTTGATAAATTATCCAAGAGTTACACAGTCACGGATAATAAGGGAAAAATGCAGAAAGAAATATTACAGTATCTGCTTTCAACAAAAAACAAGTAAAACTCTAAACACATTCTTTGCATTTGACATATTTTTAAACAATCTGAGATTGAGGGGGAAAAATATTTTAAAATGATAATTAAATTAAACCTTTAACATATCTCATTAAATATTTTAATACAAAAGACAGAGTGACGAGGACATTTCCCTTAACATAACACAAAAAGAACTGAATGTATTGATTGTGAGTTCTACAAGTGGTACACCTCTTGCCATGGAAAAAATGCTAGATCTATGTCATAACCCCCTTATTTCCCTAAAATCAACAGAGGTCTCATAATAGGTGTGGAGAAAGTCATCTAGGATTAAAACATTCACTCTTGACAGCACTTCTTTATTTTTCAGCCCTGGGGTTGGTAAAGATAAGACAGATAATGCTGTCCTTGTTTCATGAAGGTAGTAGCAAATGCTTCCTTGACTGTGATAAGGTTAATATAGCTCAGTGGTTTGCAAGCTTTTTAGACACAAGGCATCCCTCAAAAAATGTCAGTTCTTAGTTTTCACTCACTTATGATTATGGAAAAATAAGAGAACAATTCCTCTTTTGCAAAGAACTCAAAGACTACAACAGGTCAGAATATTTTAGTCCCTATGCATTCCTATTTGGAATCTCTAAGATCATCTTGTGAATCATGTGTATGTGTTCACACATCTAACAATGTTAATATTCCATGACATACTTAAAAGGATCTCATGGCAGCCCAGGGAATCATGGCACCTTGGCTGAGAATCAATGATATAGATGAACCAGACAGCACTGGTAAGAATTGTTTTATTTAAATTTCTAAAGTAGGCTAAAGAGGTTATAAAAATACTGATCCCATTCAATCTCACCTTTGGGTTACTCTCACTAATAGTAATGCCCTACAAGGAGTTGAGAATACTCAGAAGAGCACAGCTGGATCTTAAGGCTTCAGCCCAAATCAAGACCCATGAGCCAGCAGTGAATTCTTCATTCAGCTTAAGTGACACCTTTGTAAAAAACCTAAAGCTGCTATTGCTCTGTCTAGGTTGAGGCTTCCAATACTGTTAATACTTGTTGAGCTGAACTAGTAGCAGCAGCAATGGGGACTTTTTCTGAAGCAGATAAGGCCTATTGATCTTTGAAAGTGCCATGGCTGTCTCATTATCAATCTTGGGACTGAACTACACCAAGTGTGTAAAACTCACCTTGTACCCAAGGCGAGATCTGAACAGCTGAGTTCCTTTTAGCCAGATCCAGCCTGGAACATGTGGCAGCAGCAGCTCTAGGCACATTGCAGAGACAGCAACAGCTCCAGCTCTGGTACAAAGCATATGGCACAGCTCTGACTCCCACTGCATACCCCCTGCCAGAGTCAAAGCAGCCACCACTGCCACATGCCCCATACTACAGCAGCAGCTCTAGATCTGACACAGAGCAGAGGCTTCAGCATGACATGGCAGCAGGGCTGGCAGCCGAAGAACTAGGGCCATGGTAGTGATGATGGATAAAGCCCTGATCAACCTCCAATCTCTATAATCAGCCCTCACTTGCCCACCTGCCTGCCACCTGTTGGCTTGGAAACAGTATTTAAATGTCTATTTTTTGGGAACTGGCTTATAGGTATAGATATATGCATCATACGATTTTGAGATAGGCAGCAGGGGTTAACTGCTTTCTAAAGAGTTTGGTCTCACACACACAGTTCCATATAGCCCTGGAAGCAGACAGGCTGTCTAGCACAACAAAGCCGATGGATGGACACAGCCTGAAAATTGAGGGGGGCATCCCATAACACATGATCAGTCTTCAAGGCAGACATAACACATCAAGGACACAAAGCCTGGGAACCAAGGAAGTATGTACCATACTGTCCCACAGCACGAGATAAGTGATACCAGCTACAAGGCCCCGGGGGGGGGGCGGGGAAGGGCTGAGTCCCAGTTTTGGGGGAACAGACCAAATTAGGAAAAGGCACACAGAAGGCGACGTGGATGTGTGACCACAGAGAGAGAACCAACCAGAGATAGCTACAGATGAAGAGTCATCAGGAGTCATCAAGGGGGAAGGAAAATACAAAAGCAGAGACTTGAGATTAACAAAGGGTCCCTCCCTTTGTCTCGTCCCTCTCTGTTCCTCTTTCTCTTCCTTGAGAGGGGTCCCCTTTCCCATCCCTGTCCCACCAGGAAAGGTCCATAAGGCTGACATAGACAGAGGGTATATGACCAGCCCGTCTCATGCACCCCACTGGCGGGGCTGTGAGCCTCAGCATCCCACCTGCAGACCGCTGACACCTGAGAGAGAGAGACTCAAAGTGGAGCCTGCATCTTCACCAGATGGACTTTAACTCTGATGACAGCCCTAGGATTCGTAGATATAGAATTGCTTGATTGTTTGTATTCCTGCTTTTTTGTTATCACTCTGTATCAATAAACTTGCCTTTTATCAACTGGCAGGTGTTGTGGTCAGTCTGAGGGTTGTGCTTGCCTGGAACAAAGATATAGGGGCTGGGTCCAAATCCAGTGCCAGCATCACCAATTGCCACATACATGGCAGGCCACGATTAAGTGCCAACACCACCAATTGCCCAGATTCTGTGGCAGGCCATTCCCCCCGGCCATGCTCCTTGACTTCTGTGGCCCTCCAGTAGTCCAGCAGACCAGAGAATTTTACTAGTATATTATTTTGCCTCCATCTTCTCAACTTTTTGTATTTTGCTGCATTTTAGCAGCCTTATTTAAGACTTAATTCTCTCACAAACAAAGATCTGCACAGCTGTTATTTTGAAACAAATGCATCATGAGCCTGATCCAAAGCCTCCTGAACTCAGCGTTTGTTCAGCTGACTTCAGTGGGCTTTAGCTAGAGCCATTTTAAAGTTTTAAAAAAAACCCAGATCACAGTTCAAGCTTCAAAAGTTGAAAACCCCCTTGTGCAATCCATTACAAATCAGAACTATTATAGGATTGATAAAAAACAGAGACTTAACTTTGTACCAAGCAATAATATGAAATGTACCCATATAATACTGCTGCCAACTACTTTTAATATCCCAATAACATATTGTTACTCTACAACAATACACAATAATTTTAAATCCCCATTCATAAGGACTCCAATTATAATCTAATTCAGTTCAGATTAACTATGCTTTGATGGCAATTCCCTTATACAAAAAAATAGCCTAAAATAATATGTTGCAAATATAGTTTCAATGCTAATAAGAAGCAGTTTAGCAGCCTAGAGAAGTTCATTTTGACTACATTTTCATTGCAGTGATAAACAGTATATAAAGCACTTCAATTACAGATTGAATATAAAAAATAAAGTTATAAGATAAAATTAGCTTGGTGAAATTGTAATTTCACTTTAGGTGTCTTGACACTTTTAATAAGCAAAAAATGTTCTTTTTCTTTCAAAATTCACAGTTTTGTGAAAGAGTGAAATGAAGGAAAACTGCAGATTAAAATCAATGCTGTTGATGTCACAATATTTTTAATTTAACCACATTATATCTCACTGCTGTGAAGCACAAATATTCCTTTTATCATTTAAAACTACTATGACAGTAAGGAAGACTTCAAATACATACTACTTCAGCAAAAATTCATGTTCAAAATATGCAATAACCTTTTGTCATAGCTTTTGTAGTAGCTCTACTCTGCTGTGTTATTACCAGGAGTTCATTTTATAAAAATCAGAGCTTCTGTATCTTCTAAATGAAACATGTTAAAGATATATGTGAACTTACTCCACATTTTAAGAAGAGATAGGAAGGGAAACAGATAAGACAGTTAGCTATGACATCAACCTACAGCATTACCTTTAGTCCAGAACATAGGTACCAGTACTTAAAGATATCAGTTGTATCAGCAAAATGCTGCTCTCCAATCTGATCTGCATATTTCTTATCCATAGTAGGTATCTGTATTCTTCATGCAATATCTTCCAGGAACTGATGGTTCAGCGGACATAAAACAGCATACCTCTAATGCGGCTTACCCCAACTGAAGACCTGGCCCATGAGATGCTGATGATATATCTATGGCACAAGTGCAATTTCTACAGGAGACCTGCAATCACAGCTGGCAATGACAATTTTGCTTTAGGACTCCAATCCCATTCCAAGTGAAGCCTAGTGAAGTCTTTTTATTCACAGTAACATGAGCTGGGTTGAGACTTAATACTTTTTGGACATTCAAGTAACTCCTATGTTTTATCAAAGTAACCTAATGCACAACAGTAAAATCTTCTGAATACCACATGTCCATTGTAACAAAACTACATTTTGCATAAAATTTTGGAGTTTGTCTTAATTTCATTCCTTAAGATGAAAAACAGTGCTTGCAATCCTCTACCACCCCAGGATGCGGGAGACCCAGGTTCAAGTCTCAATTCTATTGTCCTGATTCACAAAAAGGGCCTGAGCTAAGTGTTTCACATCCCAGACAACTGTCCTAACTTCTAAGCTACAGAGACAGATTCCCTCCTCTATTCTCAATAAATATTTATTTAGAAAGTAGAACAGCTGCAGTAGGAAAGACTCTGAAGGTGCAGCTTGGAGGAAGCCTAAGTGCAAACCCTGCTATGAATCAGGCAAACAAAGCAGGGACTTCAACATTACCACTCATGGGGCATATCTACATGAGACATTTACTGTGGAGCTGCCTAATTAGCTCTATAGTAAAGTCTCAGCATCTACATATGCAGTCCTATTAGACCACAGGAAACTAACTCTGCCATAGGTTAGTACTTGTAAACACAAATACTGTCCTACGGCATAATTCTTTACTGCACAGGAAAGCACATGCAGATGCTGAGCTGGGTGGCTGGGTCATGAGGGTGCTCCAGTGCGGTGGCTGCCTGCCGGCTAGCCCAGCACTGCCGGCTGATCCACCCTCCGGGTCGCCTGCCAGCTCTCTGGGCTGCTCTGACCTGGCTCAACATACTGTGGTCTTGGGCGCACATGTAAACACAGCACCCAGGAGCAATAAACTCTGGCATGATATACACTGGAGTTTATTGCGTCACATTAATTTTACATGTAGACATGAGATAGCCGAACTAGCTCAGGGACCAAGAGCACTATAACCACATTAGAACAGTACTCTGCCCAGGGCTAATTAACCATGACACTCAGCATGGCACTGACAAAGCTATGCTACTTCTCGGACCCAAGTTAGCATCCTTGCACGGTACAGCCATTCAAAAAATTCCAGTTCATTCAGAGTGAATATTTCTCCCCAGCATTGCATTGTACTATGTATACTTTCCGTAATATCATAGGTAAGTGCCAAGTCACTGGTGAGTTAACTTGAGGGAAGGGGATCTCCATGACACCAAGAAGTCCATTTTGAGCCCACAAAAGTTTTGTCATCACTGATATGATCCTATCATAGTTTCATTCTTGACAGATCTGGTAAACTGTTTTCATTGGAAGGTTTTGGGCTAGCTCCATTGACAAGCTCAGGCAAGCATGAATGCATCTTTAACAATATAGAATGTATGATTTCTTTCCTGTGTCAGAAGAACTGGATGCATTACAAAAGTAACAGATGCCACTGTGAAAGGAACATGTACCTCATCTCTTGACCGAGACTATTTATTAATATGGCAGTAATGCCCAAGAGCCCATTGGACTAGGCACTGTTCACACAAAGAACAAGATGATGTCCCCTGCAACAAAGAGATTCTGAGAACAATATTAAATAAGTATAAGCAACAGGTTATGGACAAATACATTGAGAAACACAAGGAAAGATTATTGTTAAATTGTTGCTTCCTGCTGTGAAAATAATCTACAAGGGCGGGTCTGCAATGCCCCAGTACCATGTCAGGGAAGTGCAGTAACATGTGCAGTGAGGAACATCACACCCATGGCACATACTTGTCTTCTGAAACAGAGGTAATACAGCTGCCCTAGTGCAGCAGTGGGAACAATGAATCAGTGATCAGAAAGGGGAGAAGAATATCACAAAAGCTAAAGGAGTACAGGACATCAAGGATTAAAATTTGGTTTTAGTCATCTGTCCTTTCTCCAGCACTAAGATGACAGAGTTCTTTGTGAAAACCTCTTTTTAAAAAAAGAGTCCATATGCCTCGGCATAAAACCATATTCAGGCACAAATGGACACGTTTTTTCTTGAAAGTGTTAATGTTTTAGAAATTGGACCCCAAAATTACAAAACACAAAAAGCATGGATCTTATACTTTGTTATAAATAATTCAAATGCTTATACCAGAAATAAAAAAAATTCAAAAATCTGGCTGTCCAATCCTGCCTTCACACCTCTAAAACAGTATTTTAAATTCTATATCTATCACAATTACATGAAGGAAGGAAGGAAGGAAAGAAACTGTTGAATTATAATTTAATCTTTTTTCAGTAACGTTTGAATTTTTAGTGAAATCTAAGGAAAGTTGTATTTCCCTATGAGTTCTAACATTATAGTAATGTTATTCTTCTTTTGCCAATGGAATACAAGCAATTCATTGTTTTAAACAAGTAGTATGTGCTAATGAATCAGATTTTAAAACAGGAGGATAAAAGGAGGGGGTTTTCCCCTGTTGTAAACTCTTGCTTGTGTCCATTTGGATGATCTGGTTTTAGACATCCTTTTATGCTTGGAATAATATATCCCAGACACAATGCTCACTGATTACAAGGGACACAACAAAGTGTCTTTTAGTTTGGCATGTGTTCCCTTGATCACTAATAGACCACTGGGGCATACTGCTGTCCAGCAGATGGAGACACAGTATTCTTCTCGGAAGAAGGAATAAAACGGCAGGGAAAATTTAACCTTGGTATTTTACAAGTTGTGTTTTTGTCTCCAGTAAAATTTATCCCTGGTATTTTACAAGTTGTGTTTTTGTCTCCAGTGTATGAGACCGGTTAGTCCAGCCCAGTCCAACCCATTTTCCTTCCTTATTTGCATACTTCCTGAATATCACATGCCCTTCTTTCTGTGT
Organism: Alligator sinensis; assembly: GCF_000455745.1. NCBI lineage: Eukaryota > Metazoa > Chordata > Crocodylia > Alligatoridae > Alligator > Alligator sinensis. The sequence continues at coordinate 330,273 of NW_005841933.1, forward strand.
TTTGCAACTTACCTCATGATAGTTTTGTGTGTTTTCTTTGCTTATATTTATAGTAAATTTTGAAACTTAGCCCTTTTTTTGTTTATGAAGTATGCAAAAAAGCTATAGTGTCTTCAAATGTATTAATCAAAGTAGCAAGTAGCAAGGAATGAAACAATTGAAGCAATTTTAGGTTTGCCTGTTTGGATTGGATGCATCAGTGACATGCTTTTGCTTGTTTTCAAATTGAATAGATGTAGCTCAGTTTGGCTTGAAATAAAAAAGTTCACATAGAGTAGTTCAAAATGTCCTTTCCCTGAATAATCCTTAATGGTAACTTAAAATATGCTGGTTTCAACCTGTCCATAAACTCATCATTTGAATGTCTACTGATACCAAACAAAAGCAAAAATTTTAAATAAAGTTTTTTGTACTATGCAGATAACCAACTCATTTTTAAAAAGAAAACTAGAAGGAAAAAAAAATTCACTTGTACAATCAAAAGGATTCCCAACATAGGTCATCAATAAGATACAAATCCTGAATTGTCAAGTCCCCAGCATAGACCTTTACCAGTAGAACCAGATGAGTAAATTTGCCCTTTTGGGGACCAATGGCATTTTCCCATAGGATTATGCAGCTATTTACCAGGCATAAGTATAAAAATTGGAGATTAGGAACTTCAAATTTTTTCACTGGCTCTGGAAGTGGGTATGTCATTAGAGAGCTAATAACCAAAAAATAGTTGGTTCATTTATTCTGAAAGGCAGTTTATATGAATAAGTTGTGTGTCTGGCATGTGAGAGATATGAACTCTAGTTCTATACATGTATTTGGGGTGCTACCATAATTTGGATTGTGCAAACTCTTAAATCAAATTATTTGTAAAATCACAGGGATCATACATGGATGTCTTTTAGGGTAGGGTGTGAGGTCTTCATAAAACGAGACCTCTGAAATGAAAAGAAATAATGCAATTTTTTCTTTTCATATTTCAAAATTATTTTATATTACCATGAGCAAAAAGAAGGCTCATGCTAACATAGGACCCCTACAGGACAGACTAGAGCAATTGGTAACAGATAAGAGAGACAACGCTGAGCTCTTCAATGAGTTTTTTGCTTCTGTATTCCTGAACACAGATCAAGACAAATCTCCCAACTGGACAATAGGCAGGCACAGGAGGGACACCAACCCACCAACAGTTAGCACCAACCTAGTGAAGGGATACTTGGAGGTGCTGAATGTGTTTAAATCAGCTGGCCCAAATTATGTCATCCAAGGGTGCTGAGGGAATTGGCCAGTGTCATAGCAGAACCAGTGGCACAACTTTTTGAACACTCATGACACTAGGGACAGGTCCTGGAGGACTGGAAAAGGGCCAATGTGGGCCTTATTTTCAAGAAGGGGAGAAAGGAAAATCCAGCTAAGTGTAGGCCAGTTAGTCTCACATCTATCCTTGGGAAAACCTTTGAAAAAATTAAGGATTACATTTGTGGGAATCCAGCAGAAAAAAATAATGCTGAAGGTCAACCAGCACAGGTTCATAGCAGGTAGATCCTGCCTGACTAGTCTTGTTTCCTTTTACAACCAGGTCATGAAATGCTTAGATACAGGAGTTGAGGTTGATGTCATTTACTTGGATTTTAAAAAGGCCTTCAATACGGTATCTCATCCCATTCTCATAAATAAACTAAGCAGTTGTGACGTAGATGATTACATGGTCAGGTGGGTGGCGAATTGGCTGAAGGGACGCACCCAGAGAGTGGTGGTGGATGGGTCGGTATCGACCTGGAAAGATGTGGGCAGTGGGGTCCCCCAAGGTTCAATCCTTGGACCAGTGCTGTTCCATATCATGATTAGTGACCAGGACGAGGGTGTGGAGAGCACTCTGTCCAAATTCATGGATGACACCAAATTATGGAGCAAAGTAAACACACTAGTGGGCAGGGAATGGATTCAGGCAGATTTGTATAGGTTGGAAAAGTGGGCAGAACAGAATAGGATGCAATTTAACAAAGGTAAGTGCAAAGTACTGCACCTAGGGAGAAAGAATCACACATACAGACTGGGAGACAACTTCCTTAGCAGCACAGCATCAGAAAGGAATCTCAGAGTCACAATCAACTCCAAGATGAACAAGAGTCATCAGTGTGATGAAGTGATCAATAAAGCTAACTGCACTCCATCATGCATTAGCAGGTGCATCACGAACAGGTCTAGGGAGGTGATACTTCCCCTTTATGCAGCATTGGTAAGGCTGCAGCTGGAGTACTGTGTTCAGTTTTGGATGCTGCACTTCAAAAGGGATGTGGAAAACACTGAGAGGGTCTGGAGAAGGGCTACTCAGATGGTTAGAGGCCTGGAGGTAAGGTCCTATGTGGAGAGAATAAGGGACCTAGATCTCTTCAGACTCTGCAAGAGAAGGCTGAGAGGGAATCTAGTGACTGTCTACAAATTTGTCACGGGTGGGGAGACAGCAAGGAATAGGAGATGCTCTGTTTACCAGGGCACCCGTTGGAGTTACTAGAAATAATGGCCACAAACTGATAAAGAGCAGATTTAGGTTAGACATCAGGAAGAACTTCTTTACAGTAAGGGCTACCAGAATGTGGAATGGGCTTCCAAGGGAGGTGGTGCTCACCCCAACCTTGGAGGTCTTTAAGAGGAGACTGGACAAGCACCTGGCTGGGGTCACCTACCCCCAGTGCTCTTTCCTGCCAGGTCAGGGGGTCAGACTCGATGATCCACTAAGGTTTAGGGTCCTTCCAACCCTAAACATCTATGTAATCTATGAAATAAATGAAACTGCTGAGCAACAACTATAAAGTGAAAGTTGTCTGTACAGTTGCCATTCTGGCTAGAGCGTAGTAGCTGAGGAGAAGGCTCCAATAGCCATCAAAGTGACAGCTTGAGACCTAGAGGACCAATAAGGAAGTTGGTGGCTACTAACTGAACCGGAGTTGCTCATATGCAAAAGGGTCTGTCTCAGTGTAAGAAAAGGACTCATCTTTAGTGTTTACAATCTTGATTTCATTCCAGATTTCTCCAGCAACTAAAACCAAATTGATTTTAAATGTAAGGCCTTCAGGTTTAGCCTTAAGATAACAATATCAATAGCAAGTAGTAGAGCTAAGGCTAGCTGTCATGTCACCTAGCTCAACACTTTTTCCCCATGCTAAACAATATTTTGTGGTAACAAAAAAAATCGTCCTTTTTTCTCCCATGGAACTCTGATTTATTTTATGAAGTAGCAGAACAGGGAACCCTTCAGAACTTCACTTGCAGGAAGAGGGTGGGATGGAGCCCTAGCATATTCCCCCTGCTGATATGGGTATCTGACAGAGCAGACCTAACAGCCATTTAATATCTCCTTAGATTTTAAAACATAAGCACAGATAGCGGAATGACAGCAAGAGCAACCCAGCCATACTAGCAGTCATGCTGTTAAATTAGGTATTATGGCAGAAAGCTGAACCGTCCTTTAAGATGGTCCATGATAGTCAAAATTAAGAGCAGAGTTCCCTACGGACCCTCTAAACCTACAACCATGAAAGCCCAATTGTCTCCTTTCCTAAAGAAGTACTTAAGGAAAACTTTTTGGGACATTTTAGATCCTTTGTCACATATGATATAGAAATTTTTTAAGCACCTTGAGTAGTCTCCTGAAATATAAATTTATCTAATTTAAGCTCAGTGCACCTAGAGGCACTATTATATAGGAATTTTCTAGGTTTGTGGTGAGGGGAGGAGGGTTCTGTTTTTTCCCCAACTTCCTTTTTTGGTGTTTTGTTTGAAAAATTCCTCAGATCTTGGATGGAATTTCAATCAAAATAAGTGTGACACCCTAATAGTCAAGGCCCTCACGTTGACATACGAAACTGATGCAGGACTTCCAACCAGGCCTCCTGCCTCCCTGGCAAGTGCTTCAATCACCAGATTATGAAGGCAGTCTCTTTCTAGCCCAGTGGATATTTGATTATTTACACAAATTGAAACAGCTTCAGTATCAGAGATGGACGTTACTCATTTAACTGACAGAATATGGAATTGAAGCCAACTCTTCTAGAATCCAGGGAAATAACACCCATATCATTGCATAACCTTGAAAGCTTTGCAAAATGGCATTTTGGAATTTGTACCTAGCTTTTCTTTTGCCCTACATCATTTAGTGCTTGTATTATTCATTTGATACTCAGATCTATTCAGTGCAGCAGTTCCCTAAAGGGAAAGTAGGAGAAAAATATGCTATTTATTAGGGCTGTGCGAAGCTTCAGTCCCCGATTCAACTCAGGGGAGATTCAGCCCAATTCAGTGGCCAGATCTCCAAATCCAAATAGAATCAGAGGACCTTTTAATCTCTCTGAATCAAATCAGAATGCTCCGAATTAATTCGGAGAAATTCGGAAAGATTTGGCAATTTGGACATAGATACAGCTTTAAATGTTTTTTCTATATACCTCTAGGTAGCAGGCAACTCATGAGTGCTGCGGTGCTGGGGTACAGAAGTGTGGGGGGCTCCTCAGTGTGCTCAGCAGCAGACCCAGAAGTGGACCAGAAGCATTTTCGGTCCACTTCCAGGTCCGCCGGGGAGCACGCTGGGGATCCCACCCCCCCATGCCCCTCCCCATAGCTCAGCAAGTGGTGCCTCCTGGGTCTGGGGAGGGTAACCAGGGTCCCCCCATAGCTGATCTCCAAGCCAAAGGAGGTTGGGGGGGGGGGCCCTGCGCACTCCCCAGCAGACCCAGAAGTGGACCGGAAGTACTTCTGGTCCATTTCCTGGTTCACCACTCAGCACATGGAGGGCCCACCTTTACTCGTGTGGGATGCTCCATCTGCCCCACCATCTCAGCATTCACAAGTTATGTAGAAAAGATATGTAGGTATCTCAAGGTATGTAGAAAAAACATTTAAAGCAGTGTCACTGATTCTCCAAATCAGCATCGAATCTTCAGATTCAGCTGAATCGAATCAGGGACGGTGTTCCAAATCAACTAATCGAATCACCGTCCCTGAGTCAGGCCGAATCCAAATCCGAATTGAATAGGGCCCACTTTGCACACCCCTACTATTTATCTATGTACCCTCCAGAGTGTCTGCAATTCCACCCAACTCAGTGTCATCTGAACATATGCTAAGTGTGCACTCCATCTTCCTCATAAATTACATTATTAAACAATGCTGGACCTAGGACCAGCCCTTGTCCTGAGGAACTCCACTTAATACCTCCTCCCAACTAGATATCAAGCCATTGATGACTAATTACTAAGCAGAACCCTCCTTCCAGTTTCTTTTACTAAGCAGGCAGGCAAAACCCAAAACAGAGGTATTTTCTAGGTTTGTAGGAGTTTTCTTTCTTCCACCTTTTTCCCCTAATTTTTTAGTGTTTCATTTGAAAAGTTCCTCAGTTCAGCATAGGTAGCATGACCAAGTGTGTTCAAAGTACTTTGTGTGTTCAAAGTACAGAACCTAATGAGTTTATTTGCAACTGTGAAAGCTCTCTGAAAATCAGACCCCACTTTCTAAAATAGGACACTCAAAAATGAGCAATGAATTAAGACACATCTATATCATCACAGTATCATATCAGAATTGACTAGAGTGAAGCATGCCACATCCATTCCAGCAACCCTATTGCCCAAAATGGAAATAATGTTGCCACAGAGAGAGAGAAATTATTGGCATGCATCCAGCACAGCATTGGGATAGCCATATTACTTTTATTTCAGGAGGTAACATATGCAGAGAAAAGATTTAACATTTTCTACTACATAGGTACGACATCCATAAAACTAATTGTGCATCTATTTCTTCATTAATATCCAGCTAACTTGTTTCAAATTTAGTTTTGCTAATGATTCCTTAATGAAAACTGTTTATATGCCAAGTTTTAAGGATCCAGGTTTAGATGTTGCACAGAGTTCTGCATATCAATAAAGTATAGCTATGACCTAGCTTTGGAAGCCAGCTATATTCTATCCACTCAAAGCATCAGAGATTCAGGCAGTAAATTTCTGTTGTGATCATTATTTTAAACAGAACCATACTGTCTGACCAGGCAGCTTCACCAGAATTTCTGAAAAACATTTGGTGTCACTGATGAAGAAGTGAAAGATAGATTCACTTTCTTTCTACCCTGTTTGGATAGCTGTCTCATTGAGGTACTACACTACCAATGGTGAAGTATGAATGAGAACTATCCTAGCCTCTGGTGCCTTATATCTCATGACAGGATAATCAAAAAGGAAAAATATTTGGTACTGCATCTGAAGTTGAATAATGTGATGGACCATATCCAAAGATGATTTAGATGACATCCAATCTATTCCGGCAAGCTAAACACAGTTACCACAGGTGTATGTCCTTGGGCTTTTTCCCCCCATATCCTTACGGCATTTTCTTCTTAATAATGAAAACAAATGGTAATGACAAGGCATGGAATTACTGGTATTTAAGAAGTACTGTCAGTAAAATGGTATTTGCTAAATACAAGATTCAGGTGGGAAAAAAAGATCAGCTTTTGAGAATCACCCTGTTCTGTGCAAAATTATTACAAATATCACAAATAAAAATAATAGTTTATAGATTATTCACTAAGTATCAGATATTGATATTCAGGACTAGAGCTTCAAAACTGATTGCCTAAGCTATTAGCAGGTTGAACATATATATTGCTTTTTGAGTAAGTCTTCACAAATAAATACATTTGACAGAATAATACAGAATAGTTGTAAAGCTTTTAAAATATGCAATACTAAAGCACGTATGAGGATAAGAGTATGTGAAATCATTACATTTTTTATCCCCAGTATTCATACCCCTCTCTTAGAAACGGATATGCAAATTATCAGCAGGTTAAACTAGAATTGTTGATGTCAACAAAGGATGGAAATTGCTACAAAAGTGTATTTTCCAAAAGGCATATTACACAAATGATGTATAAATTTCATATCTGATATAAGGTAAGATCTATTTTTTTTTTATTCTCTTTTGTCAGTTTGGAGGAAATTTCACTGAACCTTTGTTGATACTATTGTGTTGTTCAAAAACTATTTCTAATAAAGCACATAAAAAGTACAAATACCTTTGGCTAGTGAATATATTAGTTCATTAGGTAACCAGATATATAACATTCCTAATAATATTGAAAACATTTTCACCTAATGGCATGTAAATCCTTCTTAGCTCATTGACCATGACCTGACAGACATTATTAAGGGGCAAGACCTTAGGTACTAAGATTTTTTTTCTGAAATTTTAATGGGAAGAAAAATAGGAAACCATTGTCAGACACTCATCATTAGGGGCCTACCAACATTGATAAGATAGGTGGGTGATTTCACAGGCTTATTGTGGCACCCGTTTTCATGGTTTTTCATGGCAAGGCCCCTCCCATGCTACTGATTAGCCAAGAGGGCAGCCTTTTAGGTGACCCCATTTCTCACTACTGACTGGCAGAGAGGGTCAGGGCTACATAACGGACAGTCTTCTTGACTTAGAGGGGACAGCAAGATCTTTGCTCCCTTTCTGTGTGCCAGCGGCCATGAGAACTGCTCATTCCCACTGGTGAGTCAGCATTTTATTTTCAGAAAGCTCTCTCCCCCCCTCCACCAGTGATTTGGGCAAAAATTGAAGGGAACGCCGCTTTTTATGGAAACCACCTCAAATTGCGGTTTCTGCAAAAATGCAGAATCACAATTTGAGTAAGTCCCTATTCATCATTTGATTCTAGCATAAATGGACCCAAATGCAAAACAGGAATTTAGATTTTGATCTTTACAAACTCAAAGGTGTTCTGACTACTGTAGCATTAAGATTTGAAGAGCAAACTCAGATTTGAGGCTGGAATTGGATTGTGATTTTGATCATCCACATCCTTTGGAACAGAGGAGGAGAAGTAGGTGCCATTAAACTGTTCCATTAGCAGCCATAAGTTCTCCTCTGCCGTGGAAATCTCAGGTAGCTGGTTAACAATGCTGATACTGCACTGTGTTGCAAGAGTGGTACAAAGCAGATGTGAAGGGGTAGTAAATCTGGTTTTAAATTTGCTGATTTTTGTCTTCAACAAATGCCACCGAATCAACTGTTTTTCCCAGACGAGAGCTGTGATCTGAGGGTCTGAGCTATGTCAATATTGTTCCCTCAGTAAAACAATAGTGATTATCCTTCTTAAAGCTGATCTAGCAAATCTATTCATAAATATTAAAAATGGTTTCTGAATTACATAAGCAAACATATGAACTCAAAAAAGTAAGGGCCAGAAAACTTCTATTGTCCTTTACATTGCAAAGACTGTGTTTACAAGGGATAACAAAACTGAGCTTTGCTACACCAATTTCAGCCAGGAGCAAAATTATATTTACAGCCTGATTTTAACACCCTAAAATGGGCTAACAGAAGAGCTGTCATTGTCTTCACTATGTTGTTAGTAGTAACATTATGAGCAGTGATGTTTTAAGAAAACAGTATAAGTTGACCTTTATGACTGTCAGCATGGAGGATTTTCTTGTTCTATGGTTGTATTTTATTTACAATAAAACATGCTTATGGAACACACAGTCAAAAACTTGTTGTCAATTATTTAGCATTCCCATAAACCATTAGATGGTCAAAAATATCTTTAATTGATTCCATCTCTACCTACACTACTTATTATTTATTACTATAACAAACTTCTCCATGGGAACAGCTAATTGTACCTCCCTAGTGGCCACTTCAAGTGGAATAAGCATTGCACAGTGCTGCCTAAGATACTGCTGAAAGGTCTTCAGCATTTGGGATTTGATTAAAACTGTATTACATGTACACATCAGCAACCATTGCCAAAACAAAACACTAATTTAAAAAATCCTTCTGCTATACTGCTTAACACAATTGAAAAAAACTTTGCATGAATGGAAAGGAGAGGGTGGGTGATTGGGTATCTTTTTTCCCCATTTTGTAATAGAAATAATATAGTATTCTCTTGTACAATGAGAAGGGAAAGTGTGAACCCTACCAGCTGCACCGTGGGAGAGACCTTTTACTCTGACATACATGTAGCACAGCAAGCTATTGCAGACTACACTGCACATTTTTGTTTCTTGTCATTTAAAAAAAAACCCCATAATTGTTAATTTGTTCTATAGCAGAAAAGACAGATGTTATGGAAATAGTAAGCCACACACTGCTTAGATTGTTCTATGAAGAGAGATTCCATAGGCAATGTTTCACAAAGGAAGATTTTGATAATACAGCATACATTTTGAGACCTACAGGTAAGTTGTAAATACTAAATAAAAACTAAATACATGGCACCTATAGTATATTACACCTTTTGCCCAAATATTTCAAAGATGGATAGTACTAGAGTGATGCTGTAGCCGAGGCAGTCCAGGAAAAGTAGGAGATGCAAAGATTTGGGGGGGAGGGGGGAGTGATATCTTTTACTGGATCGTGTGTGTGGTTGGATTGAAATATAGACAAGTTTTCAGGAACAAACTACCCTTCCTCAGGTACAAAAAACAAAGCAGACTCAGCTTGAGCTAAATAGCAAGTAGAACAAAAGCCTACATAAAGTTCCATATGGAAATAAAAATAAGGAAAAGATTCTCTTGTTTGTTAGCCACCAGACAATGTCACTTGCATCCTGTTTTTATTTATATGTGGAGTTTTATACAGGCCTCTTTTCTATCTGCTATTTAGCTCAAAATGTGTCTGTTTTTTTCTTCTTGGACCTAAAGAACCAAAATCTTCTTGGACCTGCTACCCAAAATCTTGTCTGCACCTCCCAACTACACAGTTGATCAGATAAAACATATCACTCACAAGAATCCTTGCCTCTCACAAAGATGGTGTGTGACAGGGGGTCGTCTCGAGGCCAGTCACAATGTCAGCCTGTCCCCCAGTCTAGGTTAGTCTGCCTACCTAACTCATCTGCCATGCCTTTGTTGTACAATAAATAGACGTTTCTAGGCAGGAGGCTGCCCATTTACTGCCCTGATGCCAAGGGTACAATATATGGCTCCGAACCTTCCCTTTACCATGTTCTGTGCCTCGTAGATGCCATCTAATTTCACTATTACTCCTCGGGCCCTTTAACTGGGCCGCACTCAGCCTCTGGCCCAACTTGGCCTCAGGTGTCCCCAGAAGTACCTGGGCCTCAACCCTCATTAGGGCCTCAACTCCAGCTACTCCAGCCAGCCCATGTGCAGTCCTTCAGGCCCCATAAGGCCCTATTCTACATGGCCATCAGCCACTACTCCGTCCCCTCACTGGGGCCACTATTCTGCCCCCTCGCTGGGGCTGTGGGGCCTTATGCCTCTTAGGCCTCAGGTGTCTATTGATGTGCCTGGATCTCACTCTCAGCCTATAGACCACTCAGGCCTCAGGTGTTTGTTGACATATCTGGGCCCTTCCCCAGGCGCTATTCAATGGGCCTGGGCCCCACCTCAGGCCCCACTCAGTGGGTCTGGACCTGTGTGCTTTTCTGTCGGGTTGTGCTCCCCTAGGCTCTCTCCTCCATGGGGTACCTGCAAAGCAGCAGGGGCTAAGGCTTTCTGGTGCCCTATATACACCTTTCATTGGGGAGGCACAGATGTGACATTTTCTGGAGACTGCCCCACCACAAGCAGCCCACCACACCATCCAACTGAAGCAGAGTATAGTTTTAGGTCATTCCCCAGCACCAGGAACCTCTTCCATCCCCACAGTTTGTACCCTTGACCTCCAGGTGTTGTGGGAGCAGTAGCTCCAGCTGAGTTATGTTCTCCTTCCAACTCCTTGCAGCAACTACCGGCTCTACTGCTCAGGGCCTGCTCTTATTCTCTAGCAGCTAGGCCCTCTTCAAATCAGAAGGCCTTCTGCTGGCCATGTGACTCTCCTGATTGGCAGTGCAGTCACCTGCAGGCTGCTCTGCTGCCTGCTCAGGCCCTTAAAGTGGCAGGTACCACAGGTGCCCTGCCACAGATGGATAATATAATTTCTATGCAGAGATCAAATGCAAAACACTGAGTATTATAAATTAAAGCAAGCAATTGAACTTAAGAAAATTGCATTAGGTAGGACCCACACAAGTCCCTTAGCCACACTTAGGAATCCTTGAATTGGGATTGGGAACCTAAGTGAAGTCACCAATATGCCTAATGAAAAGGAACATGCCTTTACTACATGACTTTTAATTCATACAAACACATACATGGCCAGATTTGGATGATCTTACTCAATTCTTCACTTATAATTTCTTTAATTTAAGTAAAACTGGGTACCTTCCAGTTATCTGCATTAACTGCTAACAAACACAATTCAGAAGCATACAACCCTGTAGGAACAAGATCTACATACCTTTTTGTGCATTTAGCACATATGCTTGGAGTTAACTGTCTGTAGATCATATGAACAGTGAAGGCCACTGCACTCTGTCTTCCAAACTGGCAACCTGAGTTAGTTACTAAGAGTCACCAAGGGTCAAATGATCTATAGGGTACAAAGAGACAATGACAGCAAGTATAAATAAGTCTATGATAAAATATCAGAAAAACCACAATAAAAATTACTCCCATATAGCTAGCAGATACTAAGTACCATAAGTTAGGCCAAATGCTGATCACTAACACATCAAATCTATTAATGGCTATTTCGTCTGAGCTTTAAAATGTGTTAATATGTTGTCCTGTAGCAGAAAACCCCCTTTGTTCATTTCCCTTCTGGACATTGACATAACAGAAGCCCCTTCTTGCCTGTACCTCCACCCCCCACCCCCATGTTGTGCATTTCTTTTCCTTCTAAGTATTGGCAAAGACCTAGCACACACATTGCATGGGTGTGGCGAGGATCAGAGCAAGCCAGAAAGCTGAAGTGACTTTATGTAGAAGAAACCTAGAAACTACATCTACATATCAATTAAGCTCAGTGTCACTAAAAAACAAAAAAGAACTAAAATATTCACTGAAAAGACTGCAAATATATCCTGTGATAACATAACTCACTTACTGTCCCCAGTAGCCTTTGATCATCACTACCTCACATTGCATTTTTTTATATTTCTCATAGTGCATTTTCATATTTCATCTGTCTCATCTTTACTATGGCCTTTTGTATTTTATATTTTATACTCTTAAATTCTTAAGGAATGTACTCCCTGTAGAATGAAGTTACACCCTGGACCATTGTTAAAACTGCATTGAATTTATAATTGTAAAGTGATAAAATCTGTTGAGTGAATGCGAGAGAATGATGATCATCTGTAGACAATAGCCTAGCCAAAGGAACTCCATTTTAAGCTAATCAAGCTAAAGAACGGATTCCTGGAACTGAGCACTCACCCTGTGGACTATTCCTGTAACGCATGACAATACAGCCATTAAGTCAATAAGTCAAGGGTGGATTCCCGAAACTTCAGGTACCAGCAGGCAGAGACCCCTGTGACTAAAAGCTGTCAGGTACTACCACGTGGGACAGTGACCTCTGGATTGGGTAGCCAAGATACCAACTAGCTTGTGGGTGTTTTTTTGTTCTTGTTGTTTATTATCAAAAAATATTTTTCCCAAAACAAATATATCGGACATTTTACATTGAAAACGTTGAAAATGTTATTGGAAACGTACAGCAGAAACAAAAATGGTAGGTAAACTTCTAGCTAAAAGCTGGATATAGGTAAGTAGAAGGGATCAAAAATTAAATGTTACAAGCCTGGGACACAGGAAGGATACCAGAGTTTTCCGAAGTAATGCAAAGGTGTGGGTGAAGCTGGATTAGAAGAAAAGATAACGAGCTTTGTATACACTGAATCTGAGAAGATAGGAAAACATCCAAAAAGGAGATATTTGAGATAGCAGATGGAAAGCAAGAGACAGAAGATAAAGGTATTTATGAGTCACGGAATAGAGGTGATAGCAAAGCCTAGCTAGAGAGAAATCTTGTGTTTTGACTTGTATAACCTTTAATGTAACACTTTGCTTCAAATGCTTTGCTTCAGTATCAAATGAGAGGCCACAGATAGACACAGCAGTATAGCTTTACTAAAGTCAAGGAGCTCCCCTTATTTATACTACCTAACTATGTGGACCTTAATATTCATGACACAGTATTGTCCATTGAGATTACAGTAGGTATCTAAAATTCAGCATTGATTGCACTAAATATACCATCTCCTAAGTACAGGAAGGATCATGGGGTGGTAAATGCTGAGATTTTAATAGCAAGCATGGTAGGAGAATTAGAGGTTGCTTCAAACTGAGTTAGTAGAAATACTGCTGGAATAAAACTTAAATGAGAAATAGCCTTTCTGACAGTTCTACTCAAAAAAAAAAAAGGAGTAGCGTCAATACAAGCACTTTTCAATTTGCAAAATTTAGAAACAGGGGAAAAGGGTCCGTATACTCAAACATTGCTTGCACAATGTTACTAGTAAATTTAGGAATAATAATAATAATAATTATTATTATTATTATTATTATTATTATTATTATTATTATTAATGTAGCCTATTTTAGGACCCATTTTTCTTCTTTCTGTGGTGATTTAAAAATCTTAATAAAAATATATTTTTAAGGGTTTGTTGTATCATTTTTTCAATTTGTACTCTGCAAAATCCCTGGATTTGATTTTGATTTACCTTGCATCACTATAAATGTGACATAACTTGTCGTATATCAATGGAGTCAACATCGCTTTAAAACCTAGTGGGAGATCACAATCAATTCCTTCTCTTTTTCATTCTTACCCTATATATCCTGCTAAATAATCCTTTTATCATCACCTAAAAACAGCTTTGGATACTTAAAAGTTGGGAGACATAAAAAAACCTCTTAACAGAATTGTTTTAAAATGACAGTGAAAGTATTTTTATCATATTCAATAATCTTTTTTACTCACTGTCTATAATATGCTTTGGAAATTTTAAAATTATGTCTACCTTTTATATTCCAGATTCTTTTTTTTTTTTTGAGATGAAGGATAGTTTTTTGCCTAAAAAATAGAACTGAAAAGCAGGTGTTGAATCTCTGGCTGCATTTAAATCAATTAATGTTTGCTTTTGACTTCAGTGGGACCAACTCCATGCAAATTTCCTGTGTGACCTCCGTGAAACTTCTTAACTACCATTTGTTTACTTTAGAGTTGGTATTTGCCTTCATCACTAAAGCATACTACAAGGGTCTACCTAAGCCTAGTGACACATCAGTTCAGTGTAGTTAAAGGACACTAGCTTCTTCAACCAAGGGCATACAAGGGGGTGTCGCAGCTAGCATCACATCTAACTACTTTTGACTCCCTAGCCTGAAATAATAAGTATTCATTTATAGCTGGGGTTGGCTCTTAGCATAAGTTTGGGACAAGGGTTGTACTCTGGAGCCACAGCAAGATGCCTTAATCCTTCCATCACCACTCCCTGGAGCTGAGGGTAAAAATATCAGAATTTCTATCTTATGTGAAATTCGACATGTATTCTTATTCTGCCAGTAATAATGGATATGGGATATTTATACATAAAGTATTTCATAAATGAACATATCCACACTCTATGTGGATTTTGCAATTATATTCCCTGTATGGTGGGTAGGTCAAGTTTTGAGCCTACTAGACTATCCCATTTAACTATTAATATCAAACCAGGTCATATGACACATTCCAGACACGCAGGGCAAAAATCTGTCTAGTAACAACGGATATAAGAATTAAACGGAGAATCTTCCCCTTTCCTTTCTGAAAGAGATAGAAAATGGGGTTTCCCATTAGATGATTATATCACCAAGGCTAACTCCATACCATAACCCAACATAAGTTTCAAAAAACTTCCCTACATGCTTTTATCTATATATATATACACACATACATACATGCATACACATATACACACACACATATACACATATATATATACATACACACATATATGTATACACACACATGCGTATACACCTTTATAGGGCCATTCACCTAGCTCACATACAGGGAAAATCTCTGCAGGTAAATCATTTGATTCTCAACAGATAGAATAAGTGGCTCAACTGCAATGGTAGAAATGGGGGATTCCTTAGGGATACCATTGCACTATTAGGACTTGCAATAAATAAAATATGTTGCACATACTCTGAGAACAAATCTCCATTATGATTGGAACAGAACACCTGAAAGATGAGAGAGAAATATCAGTTTTCTCTTTTTTTTCATTTTTTTCCATAAATAACCCAGGAGGAACCACTCTCAAATGAACAAACAACTGCCCTCCCCACTTCCCCCACTGATTCTTCTGAAAAACCCTCCAAGTTACATGAAAACGTTGTCATGTGAATTGGGCACATACCCCCTCTGACCCCTTTATTTATCCTACCCTAATTTAGACTGTGGGATATTAGCCCAAAAAAGGAAAACCCTTTCATAATATGTGTGAATATTTTCCAGTTCCCTAGACATAAGAAAAAGAAAGAAAGAACCATAAAGCCAAACAGAAGTAAAACAGGAACCTGCAATACTCACTGGCTAAAAGCAGGAGAACAAAACTAACCATAGATGCAAAATGGCGGCTTATTATCTGCAGCTGAGCACCTGTCCCAGATTTAAAGAGATAGTTACCCAGATGATATCCTAGAAAAGATTCCTCTAAAAATAAGTGAAGATGAAGTATTCATTAGTGATGATACAACGAAAGAGGTCGCAGTTTCTGGTTAATTATAGTTAAAGATGCTAACTGCACAAACCATGATGACAGGCAAAGATATGGTAGTAAGAAATCTGATTTTTTTTTTTTTTTACCAAAGCCTCCTCTTCTATGTTTAAGAAATATTTACATCTAGTTTTGATTCCCATAGTATTTGGGGGCGCTGCAAAATTTCACAAACTCTAATTCCTCTTGCCATCATTGCCTAACTGCTCTTGATTGTCACAGTCTAGATCAGAGCTTTCTAAACTGTGTGCCGCGACACATTAGTGTGTCGGCAGCAGTGTGTAGGTGTGTCAAGCGAAATGCAGAAAATTTTGCGGAAGGGCACCGCGGAGCTCCCTTACTCGCGTCTGCTTCCCTTGGCCCCTCCCCCGGAACTGAATTACTGTGTCGCAAAATGATGCGTGTCTAAAAAGTGTGTCACCAACATGAAAAGTTTGGAAAGCTCTGGTCTAGATAGTGCCAACAATGAAAACAATCATGGGACTGACCAAAAAACCCCATGGATTTTGATTAAAAAGAATGATTTTGGATTGCTGTTTGGTTTTTTGAATCCCACCTCAGTGTCTGTGTGTGTGACCTTGTGTGCATATCCACCCCCTGCTGCAGTTTCCCCGCAGATAGAGGTGCCAAAGTGATTTGGCCTCTCCTACAAAAGCTCTCCCTGACAGCTCCAACTGACAACAAATTGAAAAGATTTGCAGAGCTTTCCCAGACCGCCAAAATCTGATTAGTTCTGTATCCCTGAGATCCTTTGGTACCAACCCCTCAGCCCAGTAAATAATTACACACCCATTCAACCCCAGCTCACTTTTGCCCCCTCAGCCATTTATTGGTCCTTACTTGTCAGTACACATCTGCTCTTCCTGCAGCTCCAGGGTTTCTGTGCTCCTGCCCTCCCTCCAAACTTGTACTGCAGGAATGAGATGACAAGGAGAAAAGAGGAGGGAAAGGACAGCCTATTTCCCTCCGTTTTTAAGAAAATGATACTGGCTTTTCCATTTTTCCCACCTGAAAACTGACTGCTGAGATGAATGGAAGAGTTCTGTTGGCATCCTGCAGCAGTCTTAATTGACTGCTTTCATCAGGGGGCAGAAAGCCAAACTTTCCAATGAATTTTCTCTTGAACAGGCCTGAGAACTATGTGATTGTGACAACTGGCTCCAGCAGGAGCTAAAATCACCTTCTTTATGTGGCAGAAGGGGGTTACCCTGCAATTTCACATATATGCACTTCCCTGAGTGGCACAACAGACTCCAAGCCTGGATGACCTTCAACTGCAGAATCCTTAGTTTGGGGCAGGAGATCATTTGCTATCTATTTATTGACCCTCATCAGTCTGGTTCCTAAATGCCTCCTGAGTATTGAAAGCTACAAGCATCACCAAGGGAGCAAATAATGTTGGGAGAACAGTTGGGAGCAAGCATCTGCCTGTGGAGGTTCAAGCCAAAACATTTAGAAAGGCCTGGGGCAGATTTTTTAAAGGTATCTAGATATTTGCTATTGAAATGAGTCAGTGTTGGGCACCTCTGTATCTTTCAAGTCTGGCTCCGCCTTTCCAAAGTCTGAACAAAAGGAGATATTCTGCATAACATGAATCAGGTCCTCCTTGCTTTTGAAACACCTGATAAAAGGAGCTTGTACAGTTTAAGGGTTAAGAAAGTTAAAAAGCCAGTGTCTGCAACAATTTCTTGCCTTCCATCCTGGCACCTTGAAGAAGATAGTTAAAGCCAAATATTTTGTATGAGATGGGTTCTGTATTCTTACTCACAATTTATTTGCAGGTATCTGCATTTGTACTTAGGCATTCAGTGAAAGGGTATCAGCCATGGGTTTGTATGATAAGTGCTTATATGTCACCTGAGAAGACAAAAGAGACTTTGGTGAAGAATTTGATCATCTGAGAGAGTCTGCTTAATAGGACTTTTAAGAGCTTCTGCTCCCAGTAAGGTGATGTACAGTTGCAGAGTTCTGCTATGGCTGAGGAGAGGTGCGAGTTCAAGCTTTTCTCTAGACATATGCCAAAAACCTTCCCCAGTCAACCGCACTTTAAACAGCCAGCTACTCATTTGGTTTAGAGAATCAGAAAAGGTCAGATAAGATGCTAGCCACTCTTTTGTATGCCACTGGCTACAGAAACTGATGCTAGCCCAAATAGCTAGTAGGGTCAAAACAGATCTTTGAGTAACTCCTACGTTGTCTGTAACTCCACTAACTTCAGTAGGATTTTTGTTCAGTAAGATATTATTCACTATGAGTACAGATGGTAGAATCAGATCCTAAGGAATGTAAACAACTTATTATAAAGGGATTGTGGGTTTTTTATTGTTTAATTGATTCATCTTTCATTGCTTTCCCTTTTAACATTAGGTTTAAACTGAAGTTAAATTTCCAAAGAAATAGTGAGGATAATCTGTGGTATGCCGATAAACAGTACTTACGCAAATCTGAATGACCACAAAGTTGTGAATATGTGTGAGTGATCTACTTCTTATAAAACAAATGACTCTTCTTTCACATGTTTAATAATACTCAGAATTCTCTGTCCTCATCCCCCTCCCTTCTGCATTAACTCTGAAGTACTCTTCTTCTCTCATTTGTTGTTGTTGTGGCAAAGATATTTTTTCTTGACTATTTCCACTCACCCACATTTAATCATTTATGGCCTTTTCCACTGCAAACATGTAGAAAACACGTAAAAAGGAAGCCTGTTATCACACCATCAGCAACTCCGATTACAGCTTGATCAGAACTGACATCACTGTGGTTTCATTAGTGATATTAGATAAGTGCAATCTATTTTCAATCTTTTTTTTTTCAATGTCAAAGGAGACAGTCACCCTGCCTCAACTGGCTCTGACAGTGGCAGGATTGCATGAAGGATTCCTTTCTCTTATCATCCCAAGAACATTTTACATGCCAAACAAATCAAAACTATACATCTCTTACTATCTTTTTTCATGCTGCCAAGACAAAGGATAAGAAGCCTTTATAACCTTTGACTTGTCAACTTACTTTTCTCTCTGTACAGCCTAAAGCAATTCTTAAAATGTAAAAAGCTGTATGTGCAAACAAGTACATTTTGCAATCTGAGTACAGAAGCAGAGAAGTGCTTCAAATGATGAGATTTGCCAGTGGAGATAGTATCCTCCTCTCATATTTCTCACAATCCATTCTTGTCTAAATCTGTACCCAAAATGATCTCTGCAGAAAAATGAAGTTGTTTTATGCCATGGACAGTATTATTATTTTCTTTACGTTTAGTTTTGTTATTCTCCCCAGTTCCAGAGAATAAATTAAAGCTTGGGAGACACCAAATTGAGTGTGTAATATAATTTGAATTTTCAGAATCACTGGGGTAAAAAAACCTTAAACATTCTTCAGAAGATGAAATGCCATTTATACTAAATTAAGTTACAGAAAGGTCTTAGATGTTGAGAGTCTAACATTCTTAAGCATTTTTCTGCCTCCTTTCCTTCTGCAAACAACAGGTTTCCCTTTATATGCTTAAAGCTTCAGTCCATGCCCCATGGGTCGAATCAAACAGCATTCATTTCAGGACTCCTGAGTAAGGGATAAAGTCTGAAGGGTGAAGGAGTATGTCATCATTGTCTTTTCCAATCCCTAGGTCTCCTGACAATTGGTTTAGCCTCTTATATAATTTAGAGCAGCCCCAGGGTCACCAGCAGGCTCCATCTATTTACTCTACACCAGGGGACCTGCTTTGGCACAGTCATTCCACCAGGTGTGGATTTCACCATGGTTAAGTACAGACAGTCAAAAAGCCCAATGCTGAATCAACTCAATCTTTACAGATTAGTCTGAACTGCATAGATTGAACAGATAAGCAAGTGAACAGACATTCATGTTTTTATTCCAGAAATGCAACTACATGCCTGCAGTGGCCCAGGCCAGAAGCCGGAGAGTCCTAGAGCACACCTCCTTGTTTGTCTGGAGTAGACAGCTTGGGCCAAGCTTGCCCACTCACCCTGCAAGGGTGGGGGGAAGGGGCAGTTTCATGTGAGGTAAAAAAGCATCCTGGGGTGCTGGGGACTATGAGTTAACTTGAATCTGGAGGGGATCTGGAGCAGAAGTTCAATAAACCGATTTAACTTAAATCAGTTAAGTCTGATACTACATCCATCTAGGTTTATCTTAAACCAGTTTTGGCCATTTTGAAAGCAGTGTATGTGCATTGAACTTCTGTTGTGTTATAGATTTAAACTGGTTTCCAATCACTGATGCCAGTTTATGTATCATTTCTGTCCCTAACCTATATGACAACAAACCTTGGCCGCTCAATCAAGGCAATTTTGGGGCTCTTCTATGCTGCTGAAGCAGTGAAAAGAGGTCATAATGGGGACTAGAATCGACCATTACATGACCATCTCAAAAATTCCATGCACTGTTTAGGATAAAGAGAACTACTTTTTCCTGTTTTTTTAGCTTCAGTGTTTAGCTTCCAGTTGGCAAGATTCTACATGTTATTCAACATTTCAGCTAGGTTGAATCAGGAGCAATTTGCTCAAAGTCAGGTAGGCCTAAATCTGAGAGTTGATGAACAAAAAAAAAAAAAATCACTGGGAGTTAAGCACACCCTCTCCCCCTCAGGCTGCTTTCAGGGAAGGACCTGGATCCAAATTTTCAGAGGTACATAGGTGCCTAAAGAAGTAAAAAAAGCAGTTAGATTTTCAAAGGCACCTACACAAGGTAGGTACCTAACTCCCATGGATTTTGATGTCTGACCACTACCAGATATCAGAAGGATTGAAAGGAGCAGAGATATCTACCCATCTGATAAGCTTGCTGAATCTAAAAATGAACAAGCAGGGTTTATCATGAACTTAGGAGGGAGCTCATATAAACTATCCTCCCCCCGCCCAAAATAAGTTAACTGGCCTATTCTTTGACAAAGACAGGTGTGGTGGCTTTAGAAACTGCTAAGGAAAGCCTGAAAACTATTTAGATACCTAATTAATGCATGTAATCAATAAGAGACAAAGACCTAGTTAGAAGATAAGTGTTTAAATACTCTGAGGACTTGGGCATGTATTCCCTGTTTTACCTGCCACATGGTCCCTGAAGAATTAATATTTAAATCTGAGTGCCCACTGAGAAAGAATGTTGTAGGGAACATGCATAGTGATGGGGGAAGGCTTAATAGTCTTCATACTGGTTTCAGGGCTTAAGCCATCAAAACTGGAAAGAAAGGGCACCAAGTAGGACAACTGCATGCAGAAATATTCTTGAGACCTAGAACTAGAAACAGTGATTGAATGTTGCAGACTAAGTTCTTGGAAGCAAATGGATTCCAAAGATTAAGTCCAATTTCAACTTATGAATATCCATCAACTAGAGGGACTTAGCTAGGCCTTGCAAGATGGATCAATAATAATTGTACTTTTAAGTCTGGGTGAGAATAGACAAGGCAACCCATCATGGAATTAACATATTATCTGGGCTGATTTGTCATAGTATATTTCTGATTATTCAGTGAAGTCTTACTTTTTTCTACAGAAAGCAGATTTTGCTTAGACTACATTGTTTCCAGATACCAAGATAAAATAGGTTGGAAAATAGGCAAGATAACAGCGATTCTGAGATGATACAAAACGGCAAAGCAGAGTGCAAGAAAAATGACGTAGGACA
Organism: Alligator sinensis; assembly: GCF_000455745.1. Lineage (NCBI taxonomy): Eukaryota > Metazoa > Chordata > Crocodylia > Alligatoridae > Alligator > Alligator sinensis. The sequence continues at coordinate 351,541 of NW_005841933.1, forward strand.
AGGACATTGACCATATTTGGTTTGGATGGGCAACAGGAAAGAGAAAAGCAACTCTCTCAGTCGCAACCACAACTCAAAAGAAAAATACCAAAAGACAACGCTTGCTGTCCTGATAACAAGCAGGGATGCTCCAGGGGTTTTCACGTGCACCTCTTTCTTCAATTAAGTAGGTATAAAAGGGTGCCGCTCCACTGAGGTTATTTGCATGTAGGTAGAATACTTGCCTTCGTGGAACTCTGCTGATTTCAGTGTCTCGTGTGGGTATACCCTCCTGCCCAGCCATGCAACTTTACTTCATTGAATATTTCTTTACTCCAATATGTATCTCTTCCCATATTCACCTCCTCTAGCTTGAACAGGGATGATGACTGACTCTGCCACAGGCAGGGAGTTGAACTAGATGATCTGTGGAGTTTCCTTCCAGCTTCCACCCCTACTTCTCTATGATTCTATGATATGGCTCCTCCTCTCAATATGCACTCCTGGGTCTTCCTTTCCTCTCAGCTGGACATGCATACTTTCCCTCACTCTCTACTCATTAGTCCAAGTAGGGTATATCTGAATTGGGAAACAGATGCATCTGGGGTGATGAGAGTGTAAGAAACAGGTCTTTGGAAGGGGAGGAGATAAGCATGTCTAAGCAAGAGAGAGACTTTAGGAAGGAGGGTAGAGTGAGGAAGGAGGTGGAAATATTTCAGTGGGAAGAGCTACAGAGATATTTTCATACAGGTGAAGATAAACACAATAAAACTATTAAAGTCTAATTTTGGAGAAACTTCTTAACAGCCATTCCCTGCTAATTATTCTCAAGTAATAAATGAATAGAAGAGTAAATGTTATTAGAATAATTTACTATTCATCAAGAACCATAAACGAATAGAATAATTCATTATTCCCACATCCTTGTACTTTGCAAGCTCTGACTAGCTAACTAGGGCATAGGGAGGGCGTGCCTCAGAAAGAAGGGGAAAGGGGAGGGGAAACATGCTAAAAACTGAGAGAGATTTTTTAAAGTTTTTTATGCAAAATGTTCCTGTCCTAAGACTTCCTAAATGTCGCAGTGACTGAGCTAGTATAACATCTGTATGTCTGTAGTATTCTAGAAATCCCCATTTGATTAGTTTTGGCATAGAGACGCCAAATCATGGAGTAGGTTTGTTGTCTTTGCCCTGTTGAGGTTCCTTGCAAATATATTTTGGTCATTTTTATTGGAATGATAGGTTACACAAAAAAATCACATAAGGTATGAATGCACATGAGTAAGACACTTGATTAGGGACTCAGGAAATCTGGGTTATAGTACCAATTTTTAGGTAACCTTAAGTCATTACATCTCTCTGTACCTCAGTTACCTACCAAATGGCAGAACTATTTTTCCTGCTGTCTGTCTCTTTTCTGGTTGAACCCTGAAGTTCTTTGGGGGCTCCCACCCACACACTAGCAGAAATGTATATGTAGGTCACTTATCATTAGGTTTAGCATTCTTTATATCACTCAAGTAAATTATAACATGTTGTTCTGAAAGTGTGTGCAGCTACAACATGTTAACACAGATGAAACTGACACCAGATTTGGACACCAATGAAAGTTATAGTGGTGTCTTGAGGAGGCAGATCACTTTACAGTACACCTACAGTAGGTATTATTACAGTGCCTGCCCAGTAGAGCAGGAGTGGGCAAAATACAGCCCACATGCCGTATCCAGCCCACCAATTGATTTCACCAGCCCACAGGAGGGTGACAGCTGTGGCCTCTGCTGCTGCTGCAGGGGACACTGAGTGGAAGCAGCCACACCTAGCGTCATGTGGCAGGCCCTGGGCAAGTTGTGCTTGGGCCTCAGCAGCTCCAGTTACAGCCTCTGCTGGCACCACGGGGGATGCTAGGCAGAAGCAGTTCTGCCTGCCCACCTGCCTCTGTCCCACAGGTCCTAGGCAAGCTGTGTTAAGGCCCTAGTGCCCTGCCTGCCTGTGGCTTAGAGCTGGCAGGAGCCACTTCAGAAGCAAGGACTGTGCAGCGGATGCTCTGCATCTCAACCACCCAGCAGGTTAAGCCCTGGTCCTGGCCCTGGCCCTGCTTCATACCTTGCCCTATGCAGCATCACGAACCAGCCCAGCCACCTGCCATCTGCTGGCTACAGCCAGTGCAGCTCCTATCCCACATGCGTAGGTGAATCTGCCTCCAGTACCGAGGGGCAGGGGCTTTTGCTGGGGGAAGGTGGGGCCTTGGGCTGCAGGTCGGTACAGCCTAAGCTGCACGTGGTTTGGGCGGGGAACTGGGGCAGGTTGGAGGAGGCTGCTGGGCTTCCACACACTTTGTGGGGGCAAATATGGATAGGAAGGGGTGGGGGTAGGCAGGTTTGGGGTGCAAAAAGCTCTTGAGGGGCATGTAGGGGTACAGGCTGAGGCAGAAGCTCCCTTGTGATTTGAGGAGGTGGCTGGGCAATGGTAAGACTCTCCTCGGGGTGGGGCATCCTCCTTTGGCCAAATGTCCTGCTAGCTGGTTTGGGTTCTTATCATGGGATGGGGTCCCCAAGGATGGCTGTGATACCCCTACGGCTCCTTGACCATGCCCATCTTGCCCAACAGGCACCATCTTTCTTTCCTGCCACATCTTGCTGGTACTTTTAATGTAGGGAGGCTGTCCTTGATCTTATTGTCTGGACACGGTCTTGCTGGACCCCTCTGAAACCTGTGGGTTCTTAGACACTTTGGCATCCCGCTTCAAAATGGATGATTCACGGGACACCCTCAGCCTTATGGGCTAGATGCATGGCTCCAAACCACCCCTTTACCATGCCCCAAGGCTTGCAGATGGTATTGATGTTGTCTCTCCTGGGCCTTGCTATAACTCGGCCCCTTGTCCTCATTAGGCTCTCTACAGCCCTGTCTCCATGCCCACACTGGTGCTGGGGTCTTCTTACCCTCTGATCGCCGTGCCCTTCTCTGGCTCTGGGGTCCCCACACTGTCATGGGCCTGCAATGAGGCCTCCTCCTTCCCCAACAGCCTCAGCCCAATCCACCGGTCAAATGGCAACTATAAGCAGTTCTGGGTGTGCTCTGTCCCTTTAAAATGTCCAGCTTCTCCCAGCTCTAAGTGCCTTGTAAGCCAAAGTATTGGGTGAGCTCCTGGAGCCCCTTAATCCTACCCAGGGTAGGACAAGCAGCCAAGCCTCTCTCATGAGCTTCTTCCCTGAGAACTCCTTCCCCCTTGGCTGCTGACAGAGAACTCTCTTCCTACTCCCAGCCCTGGGGTTTATATTTGCCCAGGGCCCTACCTCTCCCAGCCAGCTAACTGGGTGCAGGTGCAGGCTAATTTACTCATTGGCCTATTGCCACAGTAACCTGCACCTGTGGGCTTCTGCCTGGCTCTTAGGACCCTCTCCCCAGGCAGTTTCTGCTCTTATAGAACAGGCACCTTAATGCCCTGTGATGGTTCCTTTAGGAGAGAGACTTTTTTGTGAGCTGTTATACAATCATCTCTATATACACTACTCAGAAAAACATCAGGACAAAAATTATTTTTTAAATAAGATTGAAATATTTTATAATAGAAGTTTGATTTTAATCATACGATTAATTTTTTTTATCTATGATTTGTGAAAATGATATCCTTACCATTAATTTGATGTGTGCAGCCCTCAACAGCTCACCAAAACTTATTAAGTGGCCCTTCAGCTGAAATAATTGCCCACCCCTACACTAGAGTTATGGATATGACAAGGGACAACAAAAGGACACAGACAGATGCAGGAAAACAAGTACATAATAGGAAAATATTGATCAGCACAACAGGAAGAGGTATCATTGCACCAGCTGCCTAATCTTGTTTTTGATTTAGGTGTCACAGTAAAAGGGACTTTTAAGGAGAGATTTGAAGGAAGATAATAAGGAACTTGTGGATATTTGCAGAGAACTGCTTCCAATCCTGAGGGCAGCATGGGAGAATGTATAAAGACAGGAATTTATACATGGGAAATGTATAAATTAAAAAATGTAACAAGTGATCTAGCAAGGACCCTGTCAGTACTAGCCAAAGGTGGAAATCAGCCTTTCAACGCCTAATGAAAGGTGATAGGTATGGGAACAAACTATGAAGATCCTTAATGCTGAAGGCTAGTAACTAGTTTGATGTGATAAGCTAGTGGAGGGACAGGCAGAGAGACCTAATATGGTCAGAGTAAAGGATGAGGAAAGTTACCTATTCAGAAATGAGAGGGATAGAGAAAAGATGATGCATTAATCAGCACCTGAAATAAGAGCCTGGCAGGAGTTTTGGCTATATATGGATAGAAAGTAGGGGAAGGAGGCACTCTGTAGGCTAATTCATTCAAAAACACACAGTAATGCATCTGTGACAGGGGGCCTCCTGGGGCCGAGCTCCGTGGCCCGCCCGCCTGTCACCATGACGGGGCCTACTCAGGGCTGAGCTCTTCGTGGCCTGCCCACCTGTCTCTGGGCAACCGCCCGCTTATCTCGCCCGCCACACCTTTGATGATAATTAGTTCAAATACG
>NW_005841933.1:356874-369546 GCF_000455745.1 Alligator sinensis
GCGGCCAGCTCCAGGCTCTTAAAGTGGCAGGCACACACAGTGCACTGCCACACACCTCCCCCCTTAAATCATCGCTGCCCCCTCACACTGGGGCCACTTCACCGCCCCCTCGCTGGGGCCACTTCACCGCCCCCTTTCAACGGGGCTTCTCGTCACTCATCCTACTGCCCCCTCACACTGGGGCCCCTCACACTACCACCCCCTCACACCGGGGCTATGCAACCCACTGGTTACACCTATCACCGCTCCCTTCCTGGGGCCTCTCATCACTGCCCCCTCTCTTGGGGCGTCTCACCACTGCCCCCTCTCTTGGGGCCGCCCCCTCACTGGGGCCAGGGTCTATACCCCCCGTATGCAACCCACTGGTTGCAAGTGGCAGGCACACACAGTGCACTGCCACAGCATCCTATCCTGCCTTCTGCCTGACTTCAGACTAAAGCAGATAACTACCAGGTTGTTTCTTACAGATGTTGGGCAGATATGCATATCACAATAATGTGCAAGACAACACCTGGATGTGAAGGCCCAGAGATAGGTTGAGTAGAATGTGATGCAATGGTAACAGGTATTGCCTGTGCCTGCCTCATGTTTATGAAGTGTTATTCCATTCTTAATATGTAGTCAAGATTTAGTTTTGTGAGTTTGGTGAACTCAAATATAATTTAAGTGGAGAGATTTGAAAAACCTAATTCCACAAGCTGTCTTAATCTCTACTTTGAAGACTGCTTTTTTAAAGGTAGATTATACATGAGTTTAATAGGGAACTGAGGAAGGGAATTTCTTCTTCTATCCCACAAGACTGTTTTAGATTTTAACATTTTCTTCTATTCCAAATCCTAACAAAAATGTCCAAAATCTCTTACCAACCAACAAGCCTATTTTTTTGCTCTTGTTGTTTATTTGCCTGTTTGGGACAATCAAAATGTTTTATTTCAATTTTTATCTTGTTCTTTTTATATACCTTTTTCCCCACCTAAATTTACTGAAATTTCAAAACAAAAAGTTACTTTGACTCAAAATTCCCTGCATTTTAATTTTTAAAATGTCACAATAGGACAGTTCAACCATCACATTTTTTTACCAATAGATATTTGGCTCAGAAGAATGATCAAAAGTGATACTATTTTTACATACTTTTGGGAGAATTGGCATTTTTCCTTTTATTGCAAAAATACAGGTCACTGAAAATTTTCCAACCAAATATCGCTTTATTTCACTTTTCTTATATTTTCTGTTCCTGCTTACCTACATTTCATTCTTAGTTTAATAGGCCATTCTGTTATGGAGTGAATTGACTACCTACTTGAAGCTACTCCTGTTCCTACTATTAAGGGCCACTGAAGATAACTGGAACTCCTCCTCCTCCTCTCCCTGTAGTAAAAAAAAAAATTGGAACAATGGGAGAAGGTTCCTATAGACTTTCTTGTAGTAACCAAGAACTGAAATTATTTTTTTCTTCATTCCTAGTTTCTTGGGAATGAGAAGAGGCACAAGAAAAAGCAAAAATTCAGTACTGTCCCATCCAAAATGGTTGGAATGTGGTATGGTAAGAGACCTGAGAAAGCACTAAAACTAAAAATTATTGGGCCAAACCTGCAGCCCCAGAAACTGGCACAAGAAGCAAGGCAGAGATCCAACTTTTATACAGAAGATCATAGGTGTTAGGGTCACAAGCCAACAGGAGGAAACAGGTAAAAGGTAAAGAAACATCAACACTGTGATAACATATAGGCTAGGGATGGCCATTTTAAAAGCCTGAGCCTGAATTAATTCAATCTTTGCAGGTTAGTCTAACCTGGCTAGGCTGAACTGGTTAGTAACTGTAAAGACATCCTCTTTGGATTGAGAGAATGCAGGGACATACCTACAGTGCCTCAGGCTAGATGCCAAACAATGCTAGAGCTGCCCTCCCTGTCCTTCCACAGCACTGAGCTAAGGAGGAATATGGGCAGGCCCCAGCAGGACTCTCTGATTAGGGAGAGGCTCCCCCCCTCACTGCTCCTGACCAGCCCAGCAGGGAGTTGATAACAGCATTTAGTGCCTCATCAAGAAAACAAAAGCCTCTCTCATTAGTTCAAGCTCTTTTTAAACAACTTTTTCCAAATAAGGAACAGAGGGACATTACCAGCTGGCTTTTTGATTAGCTCCAAAAACCTCTAAGTAGACACTTTGCTGCCTGCCTTATGCAGACATCTCTCAGCATTAGCTAGCATAACACATGCTGGCTACAGTCCTTGCTGTGGGAGAGGGGAATGGGGAACCTCTGCTTGAGCAGGGAGTGGTAGGGGAGGTGGGGCAGGGAAAAGCCAGGCAGACACTGCTGTTCCTGCCATCTCTGCCAGAATTCCAGGCAGGGAGCAGAGGGGTGGGAACGCCCAGGGCTGCAAAGCATCTGGGATGATGGGGGACTCTGGTCTAAGTTAAACCAGGAAGGGGTCTGGGACAGACATTGCATAAAAAGGTTTGACCCAAATCAGTTAAGTCTGATACTACATTCAACCAGGTTTATCTGAAACTGGTTTCAGCCATTTTCAAACTGGTTTATGTGCACTGAACATCTGTTCTGTTACAGGTTTAAACCAGTTTCTGATCACTGAAACCGGTTTATGTAAAATGTCTGTCCCTAGCCATACTCAGCATCTTAATTCCCCCTCCCCAGCTCCCACACCTGAAGAGGTGTCCCCAAACGAACTTTTATCCCTAGAATACTCAAACAGCAGCCTGCCTCTGTCCCCAAGTCTGAGTCCAGCTCCTTCAGTCCACTGTCCTGGTCGATTAAGCCAGTAAGATCTCCAGCTCCACTGTGCAGTACTCTGTAGGGCTGATCTAGTTGCATATGCACGCTGGTCTGTCTTTTCCTTCCTCCAGCCTCAAGCTTTCTCTTCCTTTTTCCCTTGCCCCGCAAGCTCCTGGGGGTTTCTAGAAGTTGAACTCCAAATTAACAGTCAGCACAGCTCCGAAGACTGTCCCCTGGTTCCTCCTGCTGTTACATATATTACAGTCACATTACATGATTTTGTTTCACATACCTTTGGAAAGTAACGTTTCCTTGTGAAAAAGGCAGACTTGTGCAAAAGGCAGACCGAAAGAAAAGAAGGAAACACATGAAAGATGTCCCAGGGATGCAGGGCAGAGGATAAAAAGGAGCTCCAGAGAACTCTTAGATATGGTTATACACACTGGGAAGGGAATTCTCATTCAATAACACTAGATATAGGATGGAACCCAAACACCAAATACAAATACTCCCATATTTTTGGATGGGAGGGGGAAAGGGAAAGAAGTGAGAATGCAAACTCAAATTCAGATCCAATTTTGCAGCTGGTGGTCAGCTTCTATAAACCAACATCCTGTTTCTAAACATCTTTGATCTTTGGAGTGTTTGATATCTGGATCCAAACTTCGCAGCTTGGACTCATCTCCTCTTGATATTGCCTTAAGCTTTTGTGGAGAAAAAAAGAAAAGAAGATTCCTGAACCTCAAAAAGTTACTGTGTGATAATGCCAGATCAGAACCTTGAGCCCAGCCCATCCCAATCAAAGCATCAGGGTAATTCATTCCCTGAGGCTGCAGAGAAATAGGCACCACCGCAGCAAGCCCAGATCAGTTCACGGCTGGTCCTAACAGGGCAATCTTGGCAGCCAATCCCCTGAATCCACCAGCAACAGGCCCAACATATTGCAGCCTTCAAAAGCTAGGCACGGGCTGGCCTGTGGTGCTTTGTCTGGGGCAAAGTATTAGGCATTTGATCTAGGTCTTCCTGTGCTTTCTTGATTTACTTATTAGATCTCTAGCCTTGAATCTTAGTTCATCCTGACTAGGCTCTGGCTCCTGATTCTGGTTCTGACTCCTGGCATATGCTGACTCTAGCTCTGAACCCTGGCATATTCTGGTTCACCTTGACTTTAGCACCAGTTCAGATGGATGCTAGCTCTCTGGGAACCTGCCCCTTAGACCTTCTCTGACTGCTCATGCCCTGGTTCCTAACACATTCTGCTAAATATTTCTTGATATGGATTTAATGCCTGAACTTGAAAGGAAAAAGGCCTGAATATTTTATTTTGGCCTCAATTCTCTGAATAGTATATTTCCTTTTTCTTTTTTTCCCTACTTTCTTCTTTATTTTAACAGAGATTTATTTTGCAATACTGAAGTCTGGGAGCAGTAAAATAAGTACTATGCCAAATTGTTTATCACAGTTATCAGTGCACTTGTTTGTGTGTGATTTCCTGTGTTAACAGAAAGGAAACATACTAATAATAGATGGAAAATACATGTTTTTGAGTTTGTGTGACTGGGTTTACTATTTATATTTTGTACAAATTAAGTTACTGGGTGCTTGGAAAGAAAACAGTGAGAATTCCAGATTTAAATGTGAAAGAAGATATCTGTCAATAAACTCAGCTCTTCACTGACACCTACATTTCATTAAAAGACAGTGAAAACACATTCACTATACCTGTAACTACAAGATAATCCAGTAATTTTGAATTGAAGTTAAACTTCAGAATAAAATGTCTTAGGATAAAGCTGTAGTTTAACACAAAATCCCAACTAACGTAACTTTATTTTTAAAAAAGTTTTTGAAAATATGGAAAATGCCCCCTACCCTGAGGCAGGATCATCCCTATCCAAACCATCCCAAGCAAATCCTTGTCTAACCTCTTTCTTTTCAAAAGGAGACTGGATGTACACCTTGCTGGGGTTATTTGGCCCCAGCAGTCTTTCCTGCCTAGCGCAGGGGGGCTGGACCCAATGATCTCACAAGGTTCCTTCCAGCCCTAAACTTCTCTGAAACTGTGAAAATAGCTAATCAACCCTATCACGCAACTACAAGGTATAGCACTTTAACCTGCCACAGGTCAAGCAGGGGGATGAGGGTGGTCAGTGTCATGCTGCTGTAAGGCTTGTTTAAAATATGCTTGAGACATCCAAGGAAGAGGGTTATGTCCTCAAGCTGCAAAGGAAGATAAAACCCCCTACAATCAAACCTATCTGACCATGTTGTAAAATTCCTTCCTGACCCCAAATATATTTAGTAGGGGTGTATGAAATGGGCCCTATTCGATGCGGATTTGGATTCAGCCTGAATTAGAGACAGTGATTCGGATCACTGTCCCCGATTCGATTTGGCCAAATCCGAATCTGAAGATTCGATGCTAATTCGGAGAATCAGCGATTTGGACATAGACACAGCTTTAAATGTTTTTTCTACATACCTCAAGGTACCAGTGTGGCTTGTGAATGCTGCGATGCTGGGGTGGATGAAGCGCCCCACGGGAGTGTGGTAGGGCCCTCCACGTGCTCGGCAGCGAACCTGGAATGGACCAGAAATACTTCCAGTCCATTTCCGGTTCTGCTGGGGAGCGTGCTGGACCCCTCCCCCGCACCTCCCCGGCTCAGCAATTGGCCACGGGGGGACCCTGGGTGCCCCCCCACACACCCAGGAGGCACAGTTGCTGAGCTGAGGGGGCCTCCTGTGTGGTCCCCGGTGGACCTGGAAGTGGACCAGAAGTGTTTCTGGTCCCTTCCGGCTCTGCTGCCAAGCGCACTGGAGATCCCCCCATGCTTCTGTGGGGCACTCCATGCACCCTGGCATTGCAGCATTCACAAGCTGCCTGCCACCTAGAGGCATGTAGAAAAAACATTTAAAGCTGTGTCTGTCTGAATCACTGAATCTTTCCGAATGGCTCCAAATCGATTTGGAGTGTTCCAATTTGATTCAGAGAGATTAAAGGGTCCTTAGATTCGATTCAGATTTGGAGATTAAGCCACCAAATTGGGCTGAATCTCTGATGAATCGAATAAGGGACCAAAGCGCTACATGGCCCTAATATTTAGCCCCTCCAGCATGATATTTGTACCACTTGGGATGATGTTACCAATATATATTTCTTTGGTTGACGTTACACTTATGTAGTCTTCCCATAACTTTAGATCCATTTAAAAAAAACATTAAGGCAAGGTTAGCAATCTGTGCACAAGGCACACTATGGCTAATATACCCTTAATGTAGCCAACCAGAGGAGAGAAGCCCTTCCTCATATCTCCAATAAATATCTCCAATAAATCTATGTAGAGACAGCTATGTTCTCTCTGCTGGTTTCACTGACAAAGATCAGAGGGACGCCATCCAGTAACATAACTGAAGGCAGGGAGAGGAAGCGGGGGGCATAAATAGCTGACATCAACAGAACAGCTGCCAGCATTGGTCCATGTGCTGCCACTGCCAGCTCACAGAGCTATCCTGTCATGCCTCTGGCTCCCCCCCACATCTAAACATCTTCCACAGTAAAGTTCGTACAGTTCCTTGCTGTGCACTTACTTCCTTTACTTCCTCCAGACAAGTCTCCATGCAGCTTCTTATTTCTAATTCACCCCAAGCTGGATATGCCCATCTTCCAAGGATCATGATCCACCACCAGTTGACCATCCATGCAGTTTAATACATGCCTGGTCCCTCATAGGTGTTAAAACATTTATGAAAACAGCATACAATCAGTGAATACAACCTCTCCTAAAGTAAACAGAATTACCAATATACAGTGGGTGTTCCTAAGCCAATCTATTTGAGAAAGAAAAAAGATAAATAGATTAAAAATTGATTAAAAGATTTTCTAACACTGGAAAAACCTTGAACTGGATTGCATGTATATAGGCAAATACATGGCATATGCTGGAATATCAATATTTACCAAAAGAGCATGGAGCTGTCTAAATATCTGCTTGCCTGTGTGCAGATATGCATGCCTAACTTTGAAAATAAGTAAAGTATAGAAGGATTAGTCATGAATTCTGAACTGGAATCACTTTATTCATGTCTCTTTTGAATAGTAGCAATTTTATGTTGGGACCTAAGGCAATATGGCTGCCTAAGTCAAACTGTGCTGTGAGGCTGTGGAACAAGAGGTTAAGGTGAAAGAGAAAGAGATGGATGCCAATTTAACCCTTCATGGTTCTAACAACCAAAATAATTAGCATATTTCCCTCCAGAAAGACTGGCTAGAAAAGAAGAATTTAACTTTGCAAAAATATCAAGCTTTCAGAATTTGTTTTTATTCCGATGCACATGGAACCTGAGACCTCTCAAAAATATGAGATTAACCTCACCTAAAATAACCAACTGATTAATGAATCAGGCAGAACAGAGACTTGAACCTAAGCCCCCTACAGAAGTGTCCTACCACAAAGCAATAGAGTTAGCAATAGCATAACAAACAACTCCAGGCACCAACTTAAGGCAGGGGCAGAGTACATGAATAGCATCATGGGCGACTGATGCCTCCCGACTGTCTGGGGAGGGGGGTACCAGATCACCAACAGGGGTCCTCCAGAGGCCAGTTGATGAGCCGGCAGTGAAACCAGAAGTGTACTTCTGGTTTCGTGGCTAGCACTTCCAGGGAGTGCATGGCCGGTCTCAGGAGGTGCAAGTGCACCAGCATGAACCCCATGCGTGTCGCCAATGAATAGCACCCAGCATCACTGCCAGCCAAGCTGCCCCTGCTGCAACCACCACCCAAAGCACATACCATGGCTGTTACACCTCCAAGAGTCAGTCAGTCTCTCTCCCCCTTTTTTCCTGCTGCCATTGAATATATAATAATTTATACAAAGTAGAGACTGACTTTATAGCTCAGTGGTTAGGATGAACCCTAAGCTCTGAATCAGGTAGAACTTAGAACTCCACATCCCCAGCTGACCACCCTCACCACTGACTCTTTACCTAACCTAAAGATGCATCCTCCATTTCAAAGAAGAAAATATTTTGTTGAGAAGCCTCCCAACCATTTCTACTTACCAGAGGATTTATACCATGTATCATTCATTACTAGAAGGCCAGTTCTCCTGCCATATGAAATGACATGCTCCCTTGATTTTAGCGGGAATTACTTGCATCCTATGGAGGGTGGGGAGAGAATAATAATAATCAGACCCCAGATATTTAGCTGATATTCATTTATCACTTATGAGACAGACAGAGAGTCCTTGATCAACTCTATGCCAACCAGGGGAGCTATCTTTATAGGGGATAATTTCAAGGTACCATTTCTTGCCTCCTTTAAGGCAGCTTCATGCTGCCAGAGCAGCATAAAGGGTTCTTAGTACTCCCTCTAGTGCTCCAAGGGAAAGGGAGAAGCACTCCATACCCTCTGAAAAATGGAAGCTGACCAGTGGGGAGAACAAAGGAACTGTTTCTGCAGTGATCAGAGGGATGCCTGGTCCTGAATGTTGAGCTAACCTTCTCCTGCTGCAGCCTGCCTTTGCTCTTTTCCCAGAAGCCCTTTAGCCCAGAGGAAATGACAGAGATAAGGTAATAGAAATTAAAATCAATTCTCAAAACATTTGAATAGTAAAAATGGCATTTGAACTGCAATACAGATAGAAAGAATGCTTCTGAGATCTATCTAATTGTGGTAAAGGCTTTTTAATGAGAAATGGTAGGTCTCTGTGCTGCTTCATAATTCACTGTGCCATTCTGGATGCCTCTATAGCTTAAGTACAATAAAATTTTAGTAGGATTTTGAACACTCTAAGTTAACAGGTAAGTCAATTTAAAGCCATAAAAAGAGATGTAACTCTGGAGATTTTAAATAATTTAATCAGGTGTAGTCATTTTTCTAAAGTTCTGTGGTATTTTCTATCAGCCTAAAAAGCATGACAGCAAATCCTAATGCATGAAGTGACTGACTTCATTATATGAGCCTGTTGCTGTGCAGTAAAAGCATTCTGCACCAGACTTTGCAATCCTGGTGACCCTGTGGAAAGTGTGCGCATTTTCATAACTTTCATCTAGAGTGGGCTTTTTGTGGACCTAGAAAACTGCTATCATAATTCCACCTCATTTTCAGGGATGTAAGGAGAAGCAGTTAATGTTTAAAATAAAATTAGAGAACCACGGGTTTCACTTTTAAATGTCACCTTTTTCCACACAAAGGTACTTTATACTTTCTTGAAAGCAGTTGAAAGTTTGTCACCAATTTTAAGTAGGGGCCACTGACTATTCACAGTCCCTTATAATTAGGGTTAGGCTTTAGGAAAGAGCATAGTTCTATTAGTCCCTGGATATTTGAGAAGATTACTGATATATCCTACTCAGGCTGCCATGGATAATACCGCGTTAAAGCTCCCTACCATTCAGCTGCCTGCAGTGGAGCACAATAAATAAATACGGCTGTTCTGAGACTCCTTTTTCCATTTGCCTTGCAATAGATTTTGTAGGAAGCAACAGTTAGTACCAAAGCTTCCATAGTCCCTAGACCAGCCTCATTGTTTAAAGCCCACGAAGCACAAATAATTTTTTTCCTCATATAAAATGAGCTTGTGCTTGTACTTTTTACTCTATTATGCACCCTCTCACATAACCACTCCCTGCCCACCTCATGTATTAACATAGCAGGCAGGGGGAAAATATGATGTTGCCCTGGGAGTTTATTTGCTTTAACACTTGTTTGATTCATTGTTATTAACTGAAAGTGAGGAGGGTACACAATGGTGCAAACTCATTATTTTACTGAAGCCTTACAATATTTTGCCTTCTTGTGTGTCAAGAAAAATTGGAAAACATGAGCACTAATAGCTACACATGCATTAACACGCTTTACTTAATGCACATTAAATCTAGTACCTCCATTATGGGCTACTAGGAAAATGTGCATTAGCCCGGTTTAATGCACATTAACTAAGAGCACCCTTTTAAAGTAATGCTTTATGTGCATGAGCGTTTGTACACATCACATTTTTTGCCCTTTCTTGAGCTGCAACAGTATGACTTTGCATGAGCGGGTTTTCCGGATGCTTTAAAAGTCTTTCTGGTACATTAAACTAAAACTTCTTGGATGTAGTTTAGTTTGGCACACCACAAATTAAAGTGTTGCGTGCATGGATTCGTTACATGCAAACATTAAGGCACTCAAAATGTGTGTAATGAGTGACGTGTAATGATCCCCTTTGTCCACCAGATGGCGATGCAGCTTTTTGTAGTTCAACCCTTTGTCCACCAGATGTCGCTCCAAATTCCAGGTGCCCCATTTCGATAAGAGTGTGTAATGTGTTTCCCCAAACGCCAGGTGTAGCATGGCAGATGCAGCAGACCACCCAGCCCAACAAGCAGGATTGTTCATTCTCCTGTATGGACACCCACGGACAGACACCCCACCACTCATGCCCCAGCCATGCCCTGGCCAGGGTGACAATGGCGCCATCACCCAATTACCTGCCCCTACCCCGGACTGAACGCAGCCCATTGATGCCACTTCTTTTTCTCTTGTGCCTATTTTAATGCACATTAAGTAAAAAGCACAAGTTTTTACATGATACTTCAATGCACATTAAAATAAGCTAATGGGCATTAAATCACACAGGTAGATGCACCCTAAAATTTTGTGCCTGTAATAGGCTTATTATATTTTTATTACCATTACCCTTATTATTATTAAGCAAGGAGTGCACCCCCTAGCCACCAGAAACTGAAGAGAGAGGGGACCCCAAGGCCACTGGGGCAGACCGCAAAGGGAGGCAGCAGAGACAGGCAGAGGCCAATACATAGAGACAGCTGACAGGCAGATATTGGGAAAATTCAGTAACTCACCACTCCTGTGAGGTAGCAAATCTTAGTGAAGGGCAACAGAGCATTGAGTGATTTTTACATAAAAGCTACACAAGAAGTTGAAGCACTTTGTAAGGCAGGGTTTGAAGGCTCTTTTTGTACCTGTGTAGAAACTATTTACCTTGAGAAGGGGGAGATTTTTTTTAATAACCTCTGGTGCTCTTTGAAATTTTAGCCTCCAGAACAGTTTTTAGGGGACCCTTTTAAGGCCAGTAGCAGAATAATATTGACCTGTTAACAATTTTAACTTTACTTTTTTAAATGGTTATTTAAGCACATAAATCGCCATCTTCATGGACGATGTGTCAGTTATTTGACACATCTTCATTTTACATTGTCCCAGGACAGGGTTTTAAAAACACTTTATTATTTGTACTTATTCATACTCTATTATATCATTATCGTTATATCGTACTTTATCATCGTACTTTATCATTTCATCATAATTTATCATCAAACTTTATCAGTATCATTATCATAATCATTGGCAACCAACTGACATTGTCACATGGGGGAAAAGAAGGAGTTAACCACTTTGACATAATATTGGCCTTTACTTGCAAGCAGGGAGGGCACCCCATTGCCAGTGGGGCAGAGGCAGCAGGCAGGCATACAGACCTAGAACTGCCAACCCCCTCCCTGCCACCGCCATGCAACCAACCAAGTAAAGAACAACCAGGACCTAACCAAGAAATGTATTGTCCATTAACATGTGTCTACCGTGCGTGGTGTTTATGGAAGGCAATTTTAGGACTGTTGCAAGTTACCACTGACATGCTTCAACCACCCTGCGCAGGAAGTGATGGCATGTCCAGGCATCATTCTCATTTCATACATGGTCTGCTTTTCTTCTTTGGCGATGACGGTGGCAGTGGCAGCAGCGTAACAATCAGAGATGAAAACAGGAAGGAAGGAATGTGGAGGGGGGAGGTATTAGACTAGCGCATAGGAAGGTTTCTGGAAAAACCACCAAGAACAGCCTGCCCTGAACTCCTGAACAGTATTCACCAGCAAGAGGAGCCTTTGCATTGCCTTCACCTTCCTGCATGACAGTCAAACCCCACCCCACAGTTAATTGTAAGTTGAAGTAAACAATACCCCCCCCCCACATATTGTGTCACTTGTCTGATTCAAACATTCGCCCCCTCCCCCCACCAGGGCCCAGCCTAATCTGATTTCATTTCACATGCCAGGATGTCACTTACCAATGGCTAGACACGCCGGTTGTGGAGGACGTCATGACGCCCACTTGCAACTCCACGTAGGAAAGCAGGTGTCATATTGGACCTCTCATATTGGACTTCAGCCTACACTCGGGTGCTGCATTCTTGTAGTCCAACTGGGCAACTCTCCTTGGAGACAGCCAAGACATTCAGAAGACCACTTTGCCCTAGTCTTCTTCTGCCTCTGGTCTGCTGTCTTCTTGTCAGGTTTGACCTAGAAACCACTATACAAAGCCCAAGCAAAAGTCTCTGTTATGTAACTAATGCCCATCTGCAATGATAAGGAGGAGACAGTCTTAGATAAAGGAGGCTTGAAAACAAAAGCAGAATCAGAGGACTAGGGCAAAGAGCTGATTTAAATATTAAGATTCACACCCCTAGGTGGGGAGAAAGTATGCTAATGAAACATACATGTATGGAAATGAGATACATAGCTAAAACACAGGTATAGAGACATGCTCAGTAAAGAACTCCTTGCGTCACTCCCTTATAACCAATTAGCAAACACCAATGCTTATGAAGGTCCAATACTCCTGTATAAAAGATGCTTAGAATTAAGAATCTGTGTGCTTGTTACGTGAAATTATTCTGCTTGCACCTTGTATTGCTAGCAATAAATCTTCTTTATACTTTCACCCCTGATATCTTTATTGGCCTTTGCATACCGGGCACGATCCCAGACTTGAGCTGGGGCTCAACAGTTTTTGGCACCCCAGATGGGACTGCCTTAGATAACTTTGCCCGGACTAGCTGACAACCAGACACAGCTCTTCCTTATCAAATGTCAAGTGCGCCCCGGGATCTCTTTTCCCGGTGAGACTTTTGTTTCAGGGGGAGCTAGAT
>NW_005841933.1:375041-397151 GCF_000455745.1 Alligator sinensis
GAATCATCTGGCTTAGACTTGTCCTGGTTAACTTCCTGGCTTCCCAATTTTGGATGGTTGAAACAGTTATTTAGTATGGTTGTTTTATTTTGTGTTACAGGGATTATGGCCTGTTGCTGTATACAATGTTTACCTATCTTCTTATCTATCTTCAGACCTAAGGTGAATCAAATGATTTTACAAACCAAGAAAGCTGAGAATACTAGATTTGTGTTGAAACAAATTGAGTGGAGCAATTATAATAAAAATAATTAAAAATGCTCCAGAGGGGGAAATGTCAGGTTTGACCTAGAAACCCACTACACATAGCCCAAGCAAAAGTAAGCAGAATCAGAGGACTAGGGCAAAGAGCTGATTTAATATTAAGATTCACACCCCTAGGTGGGGAGAAAGTATGCTAATGAAACATACATGTATGGAAATGAGATACATAGCTAAAACACAGGTATAGAGACATGCTCAGTAAAGAATTCCTTGCGTCACTCCCTTATAACCAATTAGCAAACACCAATGCTTATGAAGGTCCAATACTCCTGTATAAAAGATGCTTAGAATTAAGAATCTGTGTGCTTGTTACGTGAAATTATTCCACTTGCACCTTGTATTGCTAGCAATAAATCTTCTTTATACTTTCACCCCTGGTATCTTTATTGGCTTTTGCATACCGGGCATGATCCCAGACTTGAGCTGGGGCTCAACATTCTCACCTCAGCCTCAGACATCTTGGATCAATATGGCATACTCATACCCCGACCACTGCTTCCACAATTTATAGGGCTGCTGTTCAGTGGGTCAGGGAAAGGTCACCCCCCCACCTCATTTTGGTGCAAAAAAATCCATCATTGCACAGATGCTGGCACCATCCTGGCAATTGTTTTGCAAAAGAGCACCAAAACCCTGTATAAGTAAGAAATGGGCCAGGTAGTCGGGCAAGCAAGGGAGGTGATCAGCCATGATTGCACAGTCTCAGCTCACACAGTCAGACCCACAAACTTGCAACACCCACCCACCTGCCACTGCCTACCCCTGCCTTGCTTTGGCCAGGGTGACAAGAACACCTTGACCCCATGATCTGCCCATGCCCCGTCTGAATGCACACAGTGCCCTAGCCAGTTGTTTTTTTCCTTGTGCATGGCTAGGATTGCCCAGGGAAGGTTGCCTCATAGTCAGATTCACGGCAACAGGGCACCTAAAATCTGCATGTCCTCCCCCCCCCCCCCCTTTGGTGCAAAATGTCTCCCTTGGTGCAGACATACTGGTGCCATCCTGGCAAATTTCTTTGCAGAAGAGCACCAAAAGGGGGTGTAGGTAAGAAGACAGCCATGTACTGATGGGTATGCCAAGGAGGGTCACCCACAGGGTCCCAAGGCTGTACCCACAAGTCACCCATGTATCAAGGCACTATGCAGAGATTGCAGGTAGCCCCCCAGCCACCGTCTCAGCTCACAATCAGACCTACAACCTCACCCCTGCCCCTGCCTGCTCCAGCCTTGCCCTAGCCTAGGTGACAACAGCACCTTCACCCCCTATTCTCCCCCTCCCCCTGACTGAATGCAGCACTGTAGCCATGGTTTCTCTTTCCTTTTTGTGATGGCTGGGATTGTACAAAGGTGGTTTACTAGGATTCAGGTTTTAGCTTGCTAAGAACTTTTTTCCAACTACTCATTTGGTCTAATAAAAGATATCACATCTACTCAAAGAACCTTTCCTGCCACAGGAAGGTTTTTTCTTTACAAAGAGGGCAATTAGCACCTTCTCAGGCCTAGCTTCCTCTCTCTGTTCTCCCAGGAGCAGGAGAATCTGAGAGGGGCTTGTTAACTGCTTAATCCCCCTTCCCCTCCTTCAATACCACCCACTGTTGCACTGGGTTTAAGCCTAGACAGGGAATGCTTGGGTTTTCTTTCCTCCCCCTCCCCCCCATCCCACCCAGAGGTAGGAATTTTTACTCCTTCCCAATTAAGGAGCCAGACAGATAGACAGGAGAAAATGCAGTTTTATTGTACATGAGAGATTTGTAATCTCAAATTACAAGGACCATACACACAAGTAACAGAAGCAGTGGGTTACTTGGGCTTCTTTCCCTTTCATGTCCCCTCCCCCCCACCCCAGCTGACCTGCACCTCCCTCCCTAAACAGCAGTGGTGCCCTCCTGACACTCATGTGGCCCTCAACAGACTGCCCTGTGTTTTGGGGAACAGGCTCAGATGTAATGCTCCTGGCTACCTCCTGGACAGAGGCAAGCCAAACAGAGCTATTGTGCCTGTCACGGCGGGGTCCTTCAGGAGGGCCGTGATCTCCTTATGGCCCCCTCACCGTGCCAAGTTGGCCCAAGGGCACCCTCAAATTCTCACCCGCCACATCTTTGATGTTGAGGTAAAGTTGGGAGGCTGCCTTACAGCTCCCTGGGCACAGTTAGCTGGGACCTTTGTCCCCATGTGTTTCCGGACCCCCTGGGGTCTCCCGGTATGATGGGTGCTCCCCATGCACCCTAGCCTTATGGGCTACATGTGGCTCCTACCAACCCCTAATACCACGCCCCAAGCCTCGCTGATGGGATAGACGCTGGTATGTCTCTCTATATGTACACGGCCCATCTCTCGGGCCTCTTCTATGTACTCTTGCCCCGCTCTCTGGGGCCTCCTCTTCTGGGCTGCCCTCTCTTGGGCTCTCCGAGCCCACTCGGGGCCTCCCTGTAACGTTGCCCCTCTCTGGGGCCTTCTCTGTAGTGTCGCCCGAATTCGGGCTTCTAAAATACAGCCCCCCATCTGGGGCTCTCTGCACCCACTCTGGGGACTTCTCGGTAATGCCCCCTGACGTACCCACTCTGGGGACTTCTCGGCAACGCCCCGCAACTCTCAGGCCCACCGCGCTGCCACCCCCTTCTCCCAGGGCTCACCGCACCACTACCCCCTCTCACCAGGGGCCACCGCAGCACTACCCCCTGCTCCGGGGTTTTCTGCAGCACTAGCCCTGTTTCAGAGGCTCACCACGCCTGCACTGGGCTTCCGAATAATATGGCCCCCTCTGTGGGGCTTGCTGTGCCCCTACTGGGCTTCCTAATAATATGGCCCCCTCTGTGGGGCTCATCGTGCCCGCGCTGGGGCTTCTCAACTGGCACTAGGGCCCCCACACCCCCATGGGGCCCTTTATGAGGCCTCCTCCAACCCCTATAGCCTCACCCAAACCACCAGTGTAATAGCAGAAGCAAACAAACTCGAGACTCCTGGCTATAACTCAACTCAAAGCCGTCTGGCTAAACCATGGTGCTCAAACCTCTCAGAGCTGCCATCCTTCACTCAGCTAGAGCAGCTCTTGCAATACTTGCATTCTAGCCCCAGGAGCTCCTACCTCCCTGGCCGCTGGCAGAGAACTGCTAGCCTGGCCTCAGCCCTGGGCTTTATGAGGGCCAGGCCCTGCCCCCTTCTGGCCAGCTGACTCACATTAGTTGCCCTGGCAACCCGCAGCTGTGCTTGTTATGTCCTGCCAGGGCTCTCTCTCCCTGGCAGTTTCCACTCTCTAGGAGCAGAGCACCGAGGTGCCCTGCGACAGTGCCCTTTCTGGGGTGGTACCCACTTATGGATGCTGTGCTTGTTCATACACTGCAGGACATCTTTAATCAAGACTTGTGTCATCTGCACATCGACACGGCACTGCGTGACTAGGTCAATAAACTACCCTGTGCAGTCCAGGAGCTGTTTCCAGAATTCTATTGTGTTGTCCACACTTTGGTTCTCCTGGTCCTCATCAGACCTAAGCACCTCCCAGACTTTGTCCGCAGCTGCCGCTTAGGTTTGTGCTGCCTCCACCAAAGCCTCCATCAAGCTCTCTCTGGAGCATTGCTGCCTGCAGCAATAATCTCATGAGCACTCTGCTGTAGTGTGAACTGGGGTCCAAGGTTCAGAGGCATGTCCCCAGCTGGCATTGGTCATGGTAGCTGGTAACAAAAATAAAATAAAAAATGTACATGGTGTGGTCAAATTTCCTTCCCCCACCCTGCAAGGGTGGTGACTAGCACTGCATGCACTAACTCCCCAGCACATGCAACCTCATTCACATTCCCCAAAACTTACAAGTTTGGAGGCACGTCCCTGGGTGGCATTGCCTGTGGTAGCTGAAAACAGTTAAAGGAAACAGTTAAAGGAACAGTTAAAGGAAAACAATGAGTTCATGGTGTGGTAAAATACCCTTCACCCACCCCTAAAAGAGGACGGTGGCCCACCTCCAGCACTACATTCAGTAACCCCCCACCCCACACACCCAACCTGTATGCACCCAAACAGTGCCTGCCAGAGTGGCCCATGTATAATGCCCATTCCATGATACTTATAAGTCCTTGGCCATGCATCCTCTTACATCTCGGGAACATAAACCATTCTTTGGGTCTCAGTAATAGAAACTGCACCCAAAGTGGTTTCCTCCTCCTCCTTCTCCTCACCCTCCCTGTGCCCTGCCTCACAGTTGTCGAGTCTGTCCCCAGTTAGCACTGCAGGAGCAGAAGCCACAGTGGGACACACTGCCCCCCAGGCCCAGGGCAGGAGCAGGGAGCCAGCATGCAGCACAAGAAAAAGCCTATTTTAATGTGCATTAAGAAAAAGCTCAAAAAGCGAATAAAACGGTGAAGAACACATAAATATGTGTTACTCAATCTTGTGATCTTCAAGCTAGTTTTATGATTCTGGGGACTCAAGTCATAATATTGAGCATTTCCAACTGACAATGCTTGGATCATTTGGCACCAATTGCATGGCTCCCATTTCCTTTGAACAGAAGTAGAATTCAGGGGTGGGTAAAATTATTTGGATTAAATCAGAAATTCTCCTAACCTTAATCCAAATCTTGATCTGACCCTTATCAGAGGGTTCAGGTAAGTATCGTATTTACTCAAATATAATATGGCTCTGATTACAAGACAATTCCCCCCAATAATTATAGTCTATATATGGAAAAATTATAAATGTGTTATTGTTTTCCAAGAATAGAATCTAATTATTGGAGGTTTACCTTGAATTTGCTCCTCTTCTACTGCTACAGAAGGAAAAATAAATCTGGGGAGTCAGGTAGCCCCTTTGCCCTCTGCTTTCCCCCAACATCTTCCCTATGTAGCCCCTTCCCACTCTCCTTACTCTCAAACCCTGCTATCCCTGAGCACATGGAAGTGAGAAGTACATTTGAAAACAATGAACTTAAAATTAAAAACAGCTGTATTAATTTGCATATAATACCCATAGAGGGCACATCTACATGTGAAGTTTACTGCAGAGTTGCCTAATTAGCTTCGCAGTAAACTTCTCAGTGTCTACATGTGCACCCCTATTAGGCCACAGGAAACTAATTGACTCCATATCAGTGCAGTACTTGTAACTACAAGTATTATTCTGATGCAGAGCATTTTATTCTACAGCAGTGCATGTGTAGTTGCTGAGCGGGCTAGCTGGGGTATGAAGGTGCTTCTTCAGTGCAGAGGGTTCCCTGCTTGCTAGCCCCTCACTGGAGTACCCTCATGCCCCAGCCAGCCCCTCCGCAGCATATTGAGTCACATCAGAGCAGCCTAAGGCTAACCCCTTAGACACCCTGCCAGCTGGGGCTGCTCCATTCCAGCTCAATGTGCTTTGGTCCTGGGTGCACATGTGCCACTCAGGGAGCAATAAACTCTTGCATAATATGCACTGGAGTTTATTGTGTCACGTTAATAAGCATGGGTAGATACACCCAGACTTAGCTCACCTAGAACTGATGCATGTTTTTGAAAATGCTGCAAGTAAGCTTTAGCGCAGATACTCCATAAACCCACCTTTAAGCAGCACTTTGGCATTACAAACTATGCATTATACTAGTCCAAGCTAAAGGGCCCCAGATTTAACATATAGTTCATTGGGCTGGGTCCCAGTAGAGTCAAAAGGATTTCAGTCCATGGTGACCCCCCAGTTCAGCACTGCTCAGTAGGTGCATGTACTCCAGATGCACCTCACAAAGAATCCATGTACTAATTAGCACCCCCATTCACAACTGGAACAGGTATTCTTGTCACAGGGATCCTACAAAAATTAATATGAAGATGAGGCACAGGGCATCCTGGTCCAGCTCCACCTCATAGAGGGCAGGGCCACACTAATAATATGCATCAGGCTGAGAGAGGGCACAACAGACGGATTCTGGGTGAACTGTTTGGGGCCATATTTGGTGATGTTTGCCAAACACTGAAGGCCGGTGAAGAATAGGAATAATTGGAAATGGGAAAGTAGAGCATAGCTCAGCTGTGAGAGTGAAGAGGAAGTAGAAATGTATTCAATGTAGTGGCTAAACATCACTTAAAAAAGAGTCAGCACTAAGGGGAACTGCACTTAATGGGTACTACCATATATCTTACTCAGATGGGCTGTACTAACTCATGCTTGTGGTAGGTTCATATCAGTATCCATCAAACTGCCTGAGACAGACCTGCTACTGGCAAGCAGAAACGATCAACCACCTCTTCTTGGGCTGCCCATATGCCAGAGAGGTGTGGAAGGAAGTATGTGCACTCCTCCTGGTGGTGACAGGTTTCAGAACCCTGACCGGAGAAGCAGTCCTCTATGGGCACTTGACCACACAACAAAGAGCCCAACAGCTCGCTTCAACCAGTTCATCTCCTGCTTCAGGTATGCCCTGTGGAAAACCAGGAACCTGATCATAAATAGACACCTGGACCCCACGGTTGAGGACTGTATTAAAATGGGGTTGAGTGAAATGTACTGGTACTACAGAAAGACAGACAAGGATGATGGGAAAGAAATGGCAGACCTCATATAATGGAGAGGGGACTAGCATAGACTTTTTCACAGGCAAACTCTCTGAAACAACAGTGAGTGATAGCACTGGAATGGTGACAGGTGCGCAGGTGCATGATGCGAACTGTGTAACGGGACTACAATAATTTAATTGTCAAAGTATGTTTTGATCTGCCAAGTGAACCACAGTGGTCACTTGACAGGTTGTTAGAGGTACAGTTATATATCTATATATATATCTATATACAATAAAAGCTGCCTTAACTGGCATCTTACAAGCTGGCATGCTCTATTAACCAGCATGCCGGCTTGTAAGGTAAAAGTGAAACCGGAAGTGCCCACTGTGGCACTTCCGGTTTCACTGAGCCCCCACGGCCCGGGGCAAAGCAGCCTGCACTGATGAGCCCCCATGGCCCAGTGCATAGCAGGCTGCATGGGGCCCATCTCCCTGTCCCTCAGGGCCCATGAGGCCTGTGGCAGGGTCAGCAATGTGGCAGGAGAGACAGCGATGCTCCAGACACGGTGGGAGAAGTGGCGGCCTAAACAGGCAAAGACGCCTGTTCGGGCCTCTCAATTGACCAGCATATTTTGTTATCTGGCACCCCGCATTCCCCATGGGTGCCAGACAAAAATGCTTTTGCTGTATGTCTATATCTTTATCTATATCTATATAGCAGCATGTTTGCCCAATATGGGCCATGTGTTTTATAGTCATGCTCAGCATTGGCTACATGCAATCAAATTCATAGTTGGTGTCCGTTACTGAGCACATACTGGATATACAGTAGTTTAATGCTAGTTAATTTATTTAATGAAGTTTTCTTGTATGCAAATGTAAGATGAGGGGCTATTTTCTTCCCAAGCTGATTGGAGAAAAAAGTATTCAAGTAAATACGGTATTATTATTATCAGCCATTTTCCTTTGCCTTTTACTGTGCATTTCATTTGCAGCCCAAATGAAAGCAAGAAATCCAAGAAATTTCAGCAGAAAGCCAAATTTTGTAAAATTTCCAAATGGTTTTGTCAATCCAAAGAACTCCTAACAACTTCTAAACTTTCAGGTACTAATTCAAATTGGACAGAATCTCCCAGTACTTTGAAGTCCAGACACTGCTAAAAAAAACCCAGCATTTATGTCCAATTTGGTCTCTCCCTTTTGAGAGGTCAGCATAACATGCATCTTATTCTGGGTAACATATTTTGCTTGTAATAGTATCACTTGAGCTCCAGTCTTACAGCATGCTTTCTGCCTGTTCTCCAGCATGTTTCCTTAATCAGTTTTGACAAAAAATTATTCTAGCTGCAGTTCTTTAGCTTCTTTAGAAAAAGAAAAAAGAAAGAAAGAAAAAAGAAAAAAAAGGCTTTGATTGGCATTTGTAAAGGAAAGTGAATTTAAAACAATATTTAAAGAGAGAAAATGTCTGTTATGTAACTAAAAAAGCTAAAAGAGGAAACAGTTTTTAGTTATTAATATGGAGGTTTTTAGAGCATGAAACAAATGAATCCCATCATGCATGAACCACTATGAACTACTGTACATATCTTTTTATTCATTGCCGCATAAATGTTCTGTGACTGATTACGGTTTGTAGAGGATTAAAAGGAAGTCAAGTGGCTATAGAAATAAAAGGGAGTTCTTGAACCCTACTGTAAGTCCAAGGCTTGTGTATATTTTCATGACAGACCAGAACAGAAATCACATAAGATGAGGGAACACTGATTTTGACCCTGAAGCCCTAGTTGGAAAAAATAATACACACACGCACAAATTAAGCACATTTGTGTATACATACTAAGAGATTTCACACTTTTGTGAATGCATTATACATCAAGTTCAGTTGTTAAGTTTTGTCTTGGAAATATCTCTGCATGTAAAACTCCTATACTATACACGCAGCACAAATTTACTGTTTGAGTGCTACCAAGATGTTAAGAATTCTAGTGCTTGTGTGTGTGTGCATACGCGCATGTATTTGCAGGTATATGTGTAAACAGACAGTCACAGGAAAATAGCTCCTTTCTCCAAGGTATATAAAGTACATCTCTATAGGACAACATGGAAAACAGTTTCTCCACCCCTTTCTACCATGTAACCAAATGGCAAAATTGTTTCGATTCAAACACAGTGTGCTGCATGTGATTATAACAGAAATATACATGTTTTAGTAACTCAGAGGATAACAAATTAATTAGACAGATCACATGATTTCCAAGTTGGGTCATTCTTCTTCCTTCAGGGACATAAAGACCCACTGGGCATGGAATGACACCAGGGATTAATCTTGGCTCATTAGTTCTCAAATCTGGGTAATCAACTTTGAATTATATTGCATGCACGGAGCTACCTTTAGCAACATAAATGAAAAGAAATGAAGTCCCTATTTGCAGCTTTACTTGCCCCACTTCACTATTTTGGACCAACATAGATAGAGAATATGCTTGAAAGATGCCTAATATTTTCAACAGTGTAAAACAACACTCAGAAGTAAGATAAGGAAAAAAAAGAAACAAGAAAATGATAGGACAAAAAAATGGGGGGAAAAAACCCTGACACCCCTATTGTAATATAAAAGTACATTGGAGCAAACGGGTCCTGGGGGGTGCATCTACACATGCAATGAATGCACATAAATAATCTCTTGAGCTTATTGCTCCAGAGTTTTTTGCTCCTGGGTGCACTTTTTATTCATGTACAACATATGGAGCTGGATCAGAGCAGCCCTAGCTGGCAGGGTCCCACGAGGTCGACCTGCAAGCCCAGGGCTGCTCCCCCCAGCTCAGCGTGCTGCACAGGGGCTGTCTGGGGCATGAGAGAGCTTCAGCATGGGGCTAGCCAGCAGGCAGACCCCACACTGAAGCTCCCTTATGTCCCAGACAGCCCCTGTGCAGCACATTGAGCTGGGGGGAGCAACCCTGGGCTCACAGGTCGACCTCATGGGACCCTGCCAGCTAGGGCTGTTCTGATCCAGCTCCATATGTTGTACATGAATAAAAAGTGCACCCAGGAGCAAAAAACTCTGGAGCAATAAGCTCAAGAGATTATTTATGTGCATTAATTGCATGTGTAGATGCACCCCCCAGGACCCGTTTGCTCCAATGTACTTTTATATTACAATAGGGGTGTCAGGGTTTTTTTCCCCCATTTTTTTGTCCTATCATTTTCTTGTTTCTTTTCTTTCCTTATCTTACTTCTGAGTGTCATTCCCCAACCAACCTGGGCAGCATCTACACGTGCACTGCTGTGGAGTTTTTTACTTCACACTGAAGAACCCACCCAATAAATTATACTCTCTTGTGCTTTTGTTATCTACTATCAGTTGTAAACTTTAAAAAAAGGTATGCTGAAAGTGAGTTACACATGTACAATTGATTGTTTTGGGGGGGGGGGGGGGTTTAAAATGTGCATTCACAGATTCCAAACTTGCAATAACACTGGTTGCTAATTGGAATTCAAAGTGTTGGCATTAGTTATGAAGTCTTACATAGTTTGTTTGTTTAGTAGCCTGAAAGGTTGAGTCTCTCCTCTTGGAGTTCCCTAGAACTTCTGGGCATGGCATAATGCAGTGTCTTGTAGATGTACCCATACCAAGGCTAAACATACTAACTTTGATACTTTTACCTAGCACTGCATTGTGTCAGGTAGGTATATCTGGGTGTGTCTACATAAGACGTTTACTGTGGAGTTGCCTAATTAGCTCCGCTGTAAAATGTCAGCATTTACACATGTCCCTATTAGACTGCAGTAAATTAATAAATGCTGCCATAGGATAGTATTGCCCAACACAAGTACTATCCTATAGTGGCAATATTTAGTGTGCTGCAATACAGGTATAGATGCTGATGGGGCTGGCTGGGGCACAAGGGTGCTTCAGTGTGGGGGTGCCTGCCAGCTAGCCCTGCACTGAAACAACCCTGTGCCCCAGCTAGCCCCTCCATAGCACGTTGAGCTGGGTTGGAGGAGCCCTGGGCTGCCAGGCTGACAAACTGCACTGGAGTTTATTCAGTCAAATTAATTTAATTTGTAGACGTGCCTTCTGTGTCTTAATTCTGCAATATGGTAATAATAGCAATTCCTGACTTTCATGAGGATGAATACAGTAAAGA
The DNA here is from genome assembly GCF_000455745.1 of Alligator sinensis. NCBI lineage: Eukaryota > Metazoa > Chordata > Crocodylia > Alligatoridae > Alligator > Alligator sinensis. The sequence goes on from NW_005841933.1 coordinate 385,913, forward strand.
TGGTGAGGTGTTCAGGCACAGATGTCACATGGTGCAAAGAAGTACCTTAGATCATTTAAAGCAGTGATTCTCAACCAGAGTACTTTTCAAGGATGCCATAGAGTGTCACGCAATGTTAGTATTCAGTGTGCATGCATGATTCATGACATAAACCCAGAGATTCATACAGTCATAGAAAGAAGGAACAAAAGGGTCCTGTAAGATCATCCAGTCTGGTCCCCTGCCATGGGCAGGAGGTAATTGGGCTCAAATATGCTCAATGAGGTATTTGTCCAGCCTTCTCTTAAAAACCGCCAGGGATGGTGACTGCGCTACCTCTGCTGGAGTGTGTTCCAGATTCTAGTTACCTGTATGGAAAATAAGTTTTTCCTTATGTCCAGCCAAAACTTTTCCTTGACTAGTTTGTGTCCATTGGACCGTGTCCTCCCGGGGGGTGCTTTTCTGAACAGTTGCTTTCCTAGATCCTGGTATCCTCCCTTGACATATTTGTAGTCACCCCTCAGCCTTCTTTTGCTCAGGCTAAACAAATGCAGATCCCAAAGTCTCTCCTCGTAGGACCTATTCCCCAGGCCCTTGATCATGTGGGTGGCCCTTCTCTGCACCCTTTCAAGCTTGTCCACATCCTTCTTGAAGCACAATGCCCAGAACTGGGCACAGTACTCCAGCTGCGGCCTCATCAACACCGAATAGAGAGGGAGGAGAACCTCCCTGGATCGGCTGGCAACACATCTGCTGATGTGCTCCAGAGTTCTATTTGGTCTGTTGGCAACTTCGTCACACTGGTGGCTTATATTCATTCTCTGGTCAATTGACACCCCTAGTTCCCTTTTGGATGCAGTGCCAGCCAGTGGACCACTACCCATTGTATAGATATGATGAGGGTTCTTCCTACCCAAATGAAGGACCCGGCATTTGTCCCTGTTGAACCTCATCTGGTTCTGTTCAGCCAGGCTGATAGGACCAGCCTGTCAAGGTCTTTCTGAATCCTTGACCTGTCCTCTGATGTGCCCACTTGTCCCCACAGCTTTGTGTCATCCACCGACTTAATAATTCAACAAGAAATCCATAATATCAAAAATGTTCTGGGCTGTTGTGGTCTTTCTGGGTTATTTGCAACAGAAGAATTGCTCTATTAGTTTTCTGTAGTCATAAATTAAGTAAAAATTTAAAAAGCTGGAATTCTCTGCGGGTGCCTTGATCCTAAAGAGGGGAGCCTAGAGGTTAAAAAGGTTGAGAACTAAGGCTGTGCGAAATGACACCGTTTCATTTCTCCTTGAGTTTCGACGGTTTGACAGAACAGCTTTCCGTTTTGAATTTCATTTCAATTCAAAACAGCTGTTCCATCCATTTCATTGAAACAGAGGCAACAACTATTTTCCTTGAAAAAAATGTAGATAATTTACCTGGGAATTCCTGTTATGCTCCAATAAGCTCACACATTCTCTACAACCATTTGTATAATGTAAAATATTTAAAATGTGAATAAGAACACACAAAATATCCGCATCTTACATCTATTCTCATTTACTCCAGGTTCCCATTATATAAATCTGTATCAGAGGAAAAGCTGACCCAAAATTAGCAATGGTTTACTATAACTATAGTTTATGGCCAGGGATCCTTCTCTGATAAAAAAAAATTCCCATTTTTTGGATTGAAAAAGTAATCCCAAATCCAATCTTTTTCATGATTAAAATGAAACACCAGTAATATATATGCAACAACTTATGATTGGCTAATAATACAAAGGTACCACATAGAAGTGTTCAGTCTACTAGCATAAAAACTTGATTTAAGATATGTCTACAATGAAGGTTTGTTCTGGGTTTTGCATTTCTGCTTTAAGTGAAAAAGTGTTGCGTGCCATGTTGTTATACTGCAATTAAAGTACCTCCGTCTCATATTTTTATAGCCTCGCATCACAGCAATGTTTTCAATTAAATGACCTGCATTGTGGTCAGACATCCCATGACACATTGTTCCACCACTGCACTGTTTCCTTTTCAGGGATTTTTCATGCTGCTCACTTTGGGATTCCTACTAGAAGGAAATCGAACGCTATGGCTGAGGAACAAACCAAATAATTCCCAAGATTCCTCCTGTTTAATCCATCATCCAGCTGGGTTTTGTGAACTTGACAGCAGCATTTTCAAAGCTCAGTTCAACAGCATAGGGAAAACATTGGTGAGTGCTGCAGTCCTCAGAGTAACAAATATAAACAAGGTATTGTTGACATAGCTGCAGTAATTTAATGAATTTGATTCACAGGGCTGCCAGGCATCTTGGAGACCAGTTCCCACAGGTAAGTCTGGGGAGGAGGGGGGATTGAGGCCCCCATAGGGAGGGAGGGAGGGCGTTGGGCAGGGCTGGGGTTGGGGCTGAGGCTGCTGCCCAGCTGGGCAGTGCATGGAGCTTGGGCCCCAGGACTGAAATGCATAGCCGCTGGGCCCCAGCGGGAAGTGAGATGGGGCTGCAAGTGGCTCACCTGGAGGGTAGGGGGGGAAGATCAGCTCCCTGCCCCTGCGTGCACTCTGCGGGGAGCAGGGGGACCCATGCTCCCAAGATCTGTGTGCAGAGCAGGCTGTCCACTGCAGGCTCAGGCTCCCTGCCCTGCTGCCCTTCCCCAGGGCCTCCACAGCCTGGTAGGTGGGACTTGGAGTGACAGGGCAGAGCGGGGCTTTGCAGGGAAGCTCTTTTCTGCTGTGAGCCCCACGTCACCCTAGCAACATGGACCTTGCCCACCTAGCAGCAGCAGGGACAGTGGCACAGGGTTGTGCCCCTGGCTGATCCGGGGCGAGCAGGGGGAACATCACCAGGGCAGCGCAGGGATTGCAGTGGCAAGGAGCTTCCCCACCCAGTCCTGCCCTGCCCTGCAGCGGCAGGTCCCACCCACCGGGCTGCAGAGACCCCTGGGGAGGGCAGCAGGGTGGGGAGCCCGAGCCTGCAGCAGACAGCCTGCACCTGCCCCCACCCCTGCCCCACAAACAGATTTGGGGAGCAGGGGTTCCCCTGCCTCACCTGGGAGTGCATGCAGTGGCAAGGAGCTAGCCCCTCCTCCCCCACCTGAGCTCACAGCAGGCAACCAGCACCTGCCCTCCCCAACATAGTTCTGCTTTGGACATGCTGCTCACAGGGAAGGGGGAGCTGGGCTCTACACTATGTTGTACTGCAACAGTCACCACCTCCCATGGGCAGCAGCTGGAGCTCAGGCACTTTTGCCGGTGCAGAGGGCTGCAGACCCAGGTCCCTGGCTCCATAGCCCTAGCAGCTGGGGACCCCCTCTGGCAGGGCTGGGGGTGCATGGAGCTGTAGGTGGGGGGCAAATGGCACCAGCAGAGCTGGGAGAGCTGTGGTGGGGCGTGAGGGGCACAAGCAGGGCTAGGGGGCTGTGGCTTGGGAGTGAGGGGCCTGGACCTGCATTCTGTGAGCTAAGGGGGCAGGGGAAGCTGTGATTTTCCATGATAAAAACTCAAATCAAATGCCATAATGTATAGGTATTTAGAATGTATTTTATTATAGTGATTGAGGCACTGGTAGGCTTCCAAATTGCTTTAAAATTGTAAATATATCAATGAAACATTGTGCTTAATTGATATCAATATATATCTATATCTATAGTGCCATTTCATTTTAATCATTAATCACAGAGTTTGTGGCTTTTTATCAGGGAATTTGCAATTTTTTTTAGCAGTGAGCACCAGAATCCCTGTTCATTACTGACTAGACTTGATCCCCTACAAAAGTGGTACTTAAGCTTTTTTGCCCGACAGACTAGATGAATGCAGTGAGCTGAATCTATAAGGTTGCCATCCAGAGCAAGCCTTGCATGCCTGGATCCCACCTTGCATAGCTTGGATCAAGCCCTAAGCCACCCAGATCCTGCCCCATGCCACCCTGACCCTTCATGCAGGGCCACACTATTCAGCTCCCAGTGCTCTCCACTAGTCCAGAAATTTGGCAGCAGGGCAGAGAAATTAATGCTATCACTGCTACCCCACTACCAAATTTTCAGATCGGCGAGAAACCCTGAGGGCTAAATGACATGGCTCTGTAGGTGTGATCTGGCCCATGGGCTGGGGTTGACTGCCCCTGCCTCACAATTTAGATCTTCCCTCTACTGATTTGGATCAGGTGGATCCTGGATTTTTGTGACTGTGTCCGTATCATTCTTCAGCAGATCCTGGTTTGGAGGATCAATATGCAGTGACCAAGTGGTAGGGTCTCTAGCAAATATAAAGTTTAACTCTTCATAGTGTCAGGAGATAGAGTGTGTTTCCCTAAGAACATAAGAATTCCCAGAAGCCAGCCACTACTCCTTGGTCTTCCTGTGGCACTGTGATTTGATTATACCCTCCATTCTACAGCATGTTATTATTGTGATACTTCCTTTTAGGCTTATAACAACTGACATCCAGACTAGCAAAGCTCCCCTCCTCAAAGGGCAATGAAATCCAAGATTTAGTATGGGAGAATGGTGCACAATAAGATGTTTGATACAGATATATGAATTCCCCAGCAGCTGAAATCACAAAGGGCTGGAGTGTCTGCCCTCCAACGTTTAAATGACAAGGTGGTATCTGGTTAGTATGATCCTGGAGGGCACACAGGTAAACAGACAGGCAACCCTGGTACCCAGCAAATTAGTTTGGGATACCAATGAGAAGATTAACAATGGTTTGTTTGAGAGGAAAATGCAATAACATGTACTTTGTTCACATCTCACTGAACTCATTTCCAAATTCAGCTCATAACAAATGTTAAAGACTTACAACAAATCATTATTGGTGGATGCAAATTACTTTAACAAGAAATAACTCATGTTAACCCTTCGCAGTTTGCAAGGGTACAGAAGCCTTGAAAAAGGAGGATTGTATTGTTCCTTTTTGACTCTGTTTGGAACCTGACACCTTGATCTTCTGTAATCAAGGACGAAGGTGTGTGCGCTAGAGAGAGGCATGTTCTAATTCACCTTTTTCAGGCAATGACTCATTGGTGTACTTTAGAAAGTGTTCCATTTAAAAGAGTCCCAGGGAATGATGCTGATTATCTGCATTATAACTGGAACAATCCAATGCTGTCTTTGAAGATTAATGGCATCACTTGATTTTTTTGCTGTTACATTGATTTTGATAGTGTTGCTGTTGACACCAAGGATGGTGGTGGGTTTGTTGTCCATAGAATGGACATAGAATCTGTGCGTGGAGGAGAGTCAGACTTGTCCCTTACACTCACATTCATATAATTCAATGGTAATGATGTATTTGGGGTGTTTGTCAACAACATTGCAAGACAAAAGCAACCTTACTTTTTTAATATGTCTGGAGGGGGAAAAAGGTGTATTAGAAATAGCTATCAAGTTGTGGTATAGGTGGGAGAAAAAAAAAGCTCTTGAATTACTATTGCCCTCCAAACTGCATGTTAAAAGGGCTTTTGTAGTGTACTTTCACTAGTTCAGCACCTGAGTAGGAGCAAAGACAAGCAGGGACCATCACAAAAGTTAAAGGACTGGCTTCAAAAAGACTGGGTTCCTTTAGCTTTAAAAAGTGAGGGTTTCCTTCAGCAGCCTATAATAGTTACATCTGAGTGTAAATTAGAGCACTCATTTCCTACTTTACAGGCATAGCTAACACCCATGTGAGACATTATTGATTTTCACACAAGGGAATGGTTGCTTGCTTATTAGAGCTAGACTAGTGCTCACAGGAGGCTTCACCAAACTCCAAAAGGAAGAGATGATGAATGATTCCCTGGTTCATTGTGAGGGTCAATATGTCCCTTTCCTTACCTTATGACACCTGCAGTCTTTTAGCCTTGTATATCAGTGATTAAGATTCACTGAACAGGCAGTGGAAATGGCTGTGTGAAAAGAGCATAAGTGGATTCTGTGGATTACTGTGGAAGGAGAAGCATAATTATTTTATGTAAGAGGAAGTTAAGACAGGAAGAGTTTTAGGGTGACATAACATGTTATACTTAAACCATACTAAGGACACTTAAAATGTAAGCATCCACATGTTAAAGCTTATTAACATGTGCTAAATGCCTTCTGAATATCTCAAAGTTACCCCAGCCCTCTAAGGGCAAGTCAGAGCTGTGCAGGTCAGAAGCAGTATTAACCCTTAACATGTGACCGCTCATAGTATGTTATAATTTTCAGACTGCTTAGCATTCAAGAGATTTAGTATGATCTAAGTGTAACATGTAATTTGACTTATTACACTTCACCAAGAAACCTAAGATTTGCCATATATTGCATTGAGGAAAAAATGTATACTATTTAAATATTCCAGTGTAGCAATAATGCTAATAAGGCTGATCAGGTTGAATCTTTGTACATAGAGCTGATAAATGTATGTTGTCCTTGAATGAATATGAACAATTTTCATTCAAACTATGATACTATGAGTTAATCTGCAGCATCTATTTAAGAGTATGTTGGCAGCCTTTAGTCCAATAAAAATGTAAGTGCCTTGGATATATTTTATGTAATTATTACCACCTCAGTAGCACTGAAATTAGAACCATATTGTTCTAGATTATAGACATGCATAATCCATGCCCCCGACTACTTATTATCAACACAGAGGAATCAATAGAGAAGTATTATCAATACTTTTCAATTAGCAGTAGAGGCAAACAGAAGTATTATGATACACATTTTGCATTATCTTGTAGATATATACTATTTAACAACTAAGAAATGGAGGCAGAGTCATTAAGTGATTTGTCTGAGGTCACACAGGAGGTGTGGGAGGGCAGACAAATACACCCAAATCTCCTGAATCTAGTCTGCTATGAGGAGCACCAGACAATAACCTATAGAGAAAAGCTTCTATATGTCAATGTGTTTATACTGAAGGAAGGCCAGTTTGGAGAAACAAGCCCCAAGACTGAATTATTCAATATGACATACAAAAAACTAGATCTCTCGGTTCCAAAATGATACCTTTTATTAGACCAACTGGGAAATCGCAAGAAAATTGTCCTTTTCTGCAAGCTTTTGGGATCAAAGTCCCTTTGTCAGGCTCTGGGAAAAATATAGATAGTACAAGATAGTAAAAAAACCCCATAGGTAGAAAATAAACTTCATTTTTGCACAAAGGGAGATGAAGATGGAAGGCTGTCCCTCATTATTCAATATGGGCACAGACTGTGGCTGCCTCGTATTTTGAACGTGAAATCTGAAATACCTCAGACACAACCAACAGTTCCAGCAGCTCCTGAATGCCTCAAGTTGAGTTCTTGAATATGACGCATCCAAAATCAGTGGTAGCTTTTGAAAAACTGAATCAGAGAATCTGATTTCATACGAAAAAAGGGAAATTCGTAGAAATTCCTAAAATCTGGATCATGTTGTGGATCTGGTTCTCCTGTAGCTTCAGCTACAAATACAGAGAACCAGATCCTCAACAATTCCTAAGACTATTCACTATTCACAGCAATTTATCCTACCTGGTCCTGTTTTTAGGGCACTCCTTGGGCCCTATGGATGCTGACAGGTGTGGAAATAAAACACAAAGCAGCGCTTTACTGGAAGAGGAATTGCATCAGTTTGACCTGGCTCCCCAGCATCTGTATAGCTCACACACTTCATCATTCAGCTATTAGATAAAAGCACCAAAAAGCCCTGCTGAAGCATGTGAGCTATATAGACACTGGGTGAGTTGGGTCAAACTGACTTGATTTCTCTTTTGGGCATGTGCTGTGCTCGAGCTGAAAGTAAAGTGCTGGGTTTTAGTTTCCTACACCTGTAAGCACTCAGTATGTTTAAGCCCCTATACCCCATACCAGTAATAAAGGTCCCTCACCAGTTCTGACACAAGTAGCCATGTGGAATAGTTACTGTATGGATGGGTGAACCAGTTTGGACATAGCAAAAATGTACACACTTAATAATAAATGGAACCATATCTGAATCTTTTTTTAAATTGGAGTTAGATTGAGATTTTTTTTTTAAATGTTACCATGACTGACTGCACTTCAGAGCTCTCATGGTTCCACCAATAATGAACCACAAGTGGTAAATAGTTAAATGAACAATACATGAATAATAAATAGGCTGAAAAGTAATCAAAATTTTCAGTGAGCGCTTACAAATCAAAACTATTTATAAAGAATATAAAATGTGTTTTTTTTAATGACTAACCAAAAGAGAGACTAAATGAATAAGCAAGGGACTTAGTTTAAAAATATTGAAGGTAACCTATTTCTTGTATTACCAAACTTTTAGACTCCCCTTCTTCTAAAAGATAATAATGTTTACTGGGTGAGAAGAATAATCTAGATTTTAAAACTCCCTCAAATACTTACTCAGAAGAATTTATGATAAGTAGTTTGCTGGTAAAATATGAACTAATTTTAAAAAATATTTTTGGTAATGGGGGTTTAATAATAATTTAAATGAAACCACAGTATTTAACAAAATCTGCCAAGTCATAAGACTTATTCTTTCTATTAGTTAAAAGGACCCACATGGAAGGGTTAAGTTTGTCTTTGGTAGTATGGGTGTTTGCTTTTACTGTCTTAGCTGCCAGGAAATGAACTAAGATTATGAAAGATTAGTAGAGAGAAAATACGTGGATGGAGCTCACACTTCATTCTTGAATTTGTAAATAGGAATATGTACAAACAATCTCTTTGTTTATGACTAGTGATTCTTTTTTAAAAAGCATTTAAATGTATTCAGTTAAATGTAATAATCCAAAAACCCTCAAAGTTCTATTGTGCCAAGGATTTACTTTTCTTTCCTTCTTTGAGTAATAGGCTGCTGATGAAAAGGGGTTAAATACAGTTTCTAAACGAAAAGTGTTTTATTGTGTCAAGTGTCAGGAAGTGAGTAGAGGTGTAAAGGAAAGAGAGAGCGAGAGAGAGCGAGAGAATGAGATCGTTAGAGCTGATACCATGAAGTGTAACATAAATTCAGAGATGACAGAGCAGGTGAGGACTTTGAAATGCAGCCATCACAATAATGTCACCTACAGCTGAGAATCCCACAGAAAAAAAAAAAAAAAAAGATAACCACAATGCAAATGTGATCTAAATACTCAGTAACACCCTCTACTACGTAAAAACTGATTGAAGAAATATTTTTACAACCCCCTCCCTTTGTAGGCATTGAGTAAAGCATAAAGGAAAACATGCTGACCTTCTAAAGTATGTGGGTCATTACTCTCCAGTAAATAACTTCCTTGCAGTGCCAGCTTCTGTCTGAGAACTAAATCAGTAGCATAAATTGCAGGAACATTTGGCCCTATGTCTATTATTATTTGAACTGTTCCTTTTATCTTGTCATCTAGCACATGATTTGACAAGCTTGTCTCTCTTCTCTGGGCTAAATTCTATGCTGATGTAAACAGATGAAATTTTCTTTAAGTCAATGAAGCAGCGCTCATTTACACCATCGTGTATTTGTCCCCCTATCTTGAGCACACTTACATATCCAAACTTCGAGCTCTCTCCCGCACCCAACCGGGAAAAAGCAGGAAATGCTCCCTCTGTTCTTTTCTCAAACCATCACCATCACATTGTTTCACTACCCAGCAGCATGATACCAGAGAAACAGGCAATTCTTCCCACCAGTCTTGGTCCTATGCATCCGATGGGTTCTGTTATATAAAGTAAATCCTGAAAACAGGGTTACTCCAACGAAGTTTACATTGAGAAGTGTTGCCTGTATGAGGATCGCCCTTGATCCTAAATGATTAGGCCTTCATCTCCATCATGCTGGTGCCAATCAGCGTAGCTTCACTGAATCAATGGAGCAATGTTAGCTTACACCATCTGAGGCTGTGGCACAGTTTACACATCAGCCATATTAGGAAGCATTTGACAGTCTTGATGCTGCAGGAGGCCCTGTTAATATAAAACAAACAAATAAAAGAGCTACACACTCAACCTTCAGACTTTTCCTGCCCAAATGCTGTATCTTGTTATAAAGGAAAACACAGAACAAACCCTCTTTCATCAAATAGCAAACCTTCCAGGGTTCATAAAAGCCTATCTCCTGATTACATTAAATGTATGAGTGATTCCTAGCAAATTTCTCTTGCTCTAAAATACCTAGAGCTGTGTTGCATCCTTTGAAATCCACTTACATTTCAGAGCTGGGAAGGAGAAAACAACAAGCTAATCTTCTCTTAAAAACTTCCAAAGATGGAAATTCCACAACTTTTAAAAACCTACATGAAATATGAGAGTTATCTAGAGTATAAACAGAAAGCATGTCAAACAGATAGATAAAGAAAATAAGCAAAGCATGCAAGCAAAATCAAAGGAAAGAAAAAAGGCTTTTCAAATTCAACATGCATAAGCAACTGACTATTCTGAAAATAAAAGTAATTTAGAACTTTGCCAAAATAGAAGGTTACCTGTCAAGCTTCAGTAATTTATGTGCCCCTTGTTTACATGAAAATGCCAACAATGGGTGATGCTCTAATAATTGTCATTTAACTTGCCATGCATGAGTAATTACTTCAGGATCACCTTGCTTCATACTACAAGCATGCACTTTACTTGCCTGTTCTGGAAAAGCAGACAAAGAGTTTGCAAAAGACAAGTTCTCTTGTACTCAGTCCATGGAATTTTATCAGTCATGTGATCAAAATGTGCTCTGTTACTCATCAAGAATGAGATCCCATGTGTTATGTCACTCTCTGAGGTTGGCTAAAACATGTCGAAGATGCACGTTGTAAGACTTCAGTAACAGAAGTCCAATGGCTAAGCCCAATCTTCTGCTTCTAGCAAGACTTTCACTTCGGCTAACATCTATTCTCAGGGAGGACCCGCTTGGGGCAATTGTTTTTAACCATTGAGTTCCTTATGCATATTAATTCTGCTTATACCTAACGAAGGAACTGGCCACATAATATGCCTTGATGGAACTTTTCAATGAGTTACTAAGTGAAATGCCATATGAAAAACCTTGTAATCCCAAGGTGGAGTACCTACTCTACCTAGTCTGGGGATCAAAGGGAATCAGCAAAATAACTGCAGCTCTGAACAGGGCCTTGACACCAGCTCCCTGAGTGTGCTGTTATGTGTTTTTCTCTGTACAACTAATACATTGTGCTAGGGTTTCATAAATTATGTGCGACAGGGGCTTCGTTAGGCCAGTCCCAATGTCGGCCTGCCCACCTGTCTAGCGCAGTCTGTTTTGTCTCGCCTGCCATAGGTGTTTTGAAACTGTTAGAAAGATACGGGAGACTGCCCGTTTAGTGCCCCAATGCCTAAGGCATCACAC
>NW_005841933.1:397171-409867 GCF_000455745.1 Alligator sinensis
TCCCTACACCATGTCCCATGCCTCACAGATGACATCCAAGATAAGCACTCTGCCACAGGCATGCTTATGCTTGCCTGGGTCTCATGCCCTCTCTCTAGGACCTTATGCCCTCACTAGGGCCTTATGCCCTCTTACTGAGACTTACAACTCCTCATCAGTGCCACAATGTCAGGCAGCATACTTGGCCGTACTCAGCACGGCCTCTACTCTACATGCCTCCCCCTACCCCCTGGGGCCACTCTCAGTCCCCCTTTACTGGGACCTCAGGGTCTTATACCTAATGGGGCTCAGGTGCCTCTCTCTAGGCATGCCTGGCCCCATTCCTGTCCCTACTGCCAGTTACCCACCCGGTTGTGGCAGCTAGGGCTATAAGGCACCCCATACTCACCTTTCACTGGGAAGGCAACTGGCATGACATTTCCTGGGGACCACCCTGCCACAGGTGGACACACCATTCCATCCTATTCCAGCAAGGCATAGTTTTACATCATGCCACAAGACCAGGAACCTCCTGCCATCCCCAATAGTTCCTGCCCTTTACCTCCAAAATGTCACAAGCAGCAGCTCCAGCCGGGTGGTTGCTGCTTGCAGCAAACTGCTGGCTCAGCTCTGATGGCCTGGGTTAATATGGAGGCTGCTCAGCCCCCTCCTCTAATCCCAGGGCCTCCCACAGTCATGTGGCCATCTCATCAGGGCTGGCCCACACCTGTCGGCTGCCCTGCTGCCTGTGCTGGCCCTTAAAGTGGCAGACACCAAAGGTGCCCTACCACTGTATGTATAATCTGAAATGGGTGTGTCTGTGTGTGAGGGGTTGTATTAATAGGAATGTCACTTGCAAGTCAAGGGAAGTGATTCTTCCACTCTGTTTGGTACCGTTCTCATCTGGAATACTGTGTTCAGTTTCAGGTACCACACTTCAAGAATGACACAGACAAACTAGTAAGACTCCAGTGGAGAACTGGGTGACGCAGGTGGTCAGCAGCTGGCCAGGGATGACCTTCCCACGTTGACGCGTGCCCAGGTCTCAGCACATGAGCCTTGCTGCATCACTGGCGGTGCAAGCAAATTGCACAGGGTCCGGGCACCACTACTGGATACTCTCTGCCACATTCCTCTGACCCTTGGTCTGCTCTAAGAGGTTGAGGAGGCCTCCGTAGCTGGGGGCCACCCTGTGGGAGTTCTCCATCAGGAGCTGGATGTTTCTAACCGAGAACCGGCAGGGCCTCACCCTTGGAGGGGACCTACCAGTGAGGCTGGTGAAAGCGTCCTCAATGGCCAGACTCCCTAGCAGGCCCCCCTCAGCATCCGGGTCAAGGACCATCTCCAGGAGATCAATCCCCATCCACTTTGGAAGGAAAATGTCATCCCACTCCCAGGGTCACTTGTGGTGCTTGGAGGGCAGGTACTCCATTTCCTCATCATCAGCCTCGGTGGGCAGGGGAGCAGGTGAAGGGGTGGCAGGACTCTCTGCCATCTCCTGTGCCTGATGCTGGAGAGGCAGGCACTCTATCTCTGCCCCACCACTCACAAGTCCCACAGGCTGGGAGGGGGGTGAGAGGTTACCAGATGCTGCTCGGACACTCTCAGTCATGGTCTGAGGTGGCAGTGTTGCCAGGGGGGGCAGGCAGGGTGGGGTCAGGCTCCCTGGCTACATTCTCCCCGGCACTGGCAGAGGCGGGCCCCAAAGCAGCTGGGGCTCCTTGGGAAGCTCCCTTCCACCTCTTGTTCTTGGCTTTTTTAGGAGTAGGTAGAGCCTCCCCCAAAGGGGGTGGGCCAGGCTGCTTGGGGTTTACCACCTCCGGGGCCCACCACCTCAACTGAGGGGGGGGTGGAGGGAGGTGGAGAGGGGGTCTTGGTTGTTCCACCCAATGGGGTCTCAAAGCCTGAGATGCTAGCTGCCCTGGGAGGAATTGGGACAGGGGGGACTGGAAGGACGTCCTAGCCCCTCCACCAGATAAAGCCCCCACACTGGGGGAGGCATCCCCATCAGGCGGGTGGAGGGAGGCTGAGAGGAGGCCACAGTTGCCACACTCAGTGGGACATCAGCACCCGGAGCACCAGCCGCCCCAGAGGGGACCGGGGCAGGAGGGGGCTGGGAGGAGTCCCTAGCCCCTCCTCTGAGTGTGGCATCAGCCACGACAGAAGCAGGAGGAGCCTGGGAGGATGTCCCAGCCCCCGCCCCAGGGTGGCATGCTCACACCAGAGGCATCGATCTCCCCAGATGGAGCAGGGGTGGAAGGGGGCTAAGGGGATCTTTTTTCTTTTTTTCGTTTTTCTTTTTTAAGTGATGGTGTAGCCCCTGCAGGGGCCATTTGGCCAATGTCGGGGGTCACAGCCCCTTGTGTGGGGGCCATATCCCTTATGTGGGGGCTGTACCCCTTGTATGGGGGCAGCAAAATATATATTCAAGAAACACGTATTTAAAGTTCACTTTATTATTATAAGAGACATGCTTTAACACTGTAGATATATCAGTAAACATTGTCTAACCGAACACTGTCTCTGTCTCACTCTCTGTCTCTTTATGGTGGTCTTTTGTTTTACTTATGGAGGAACATGGATTTGGGGGTATTTTACAGAGTGACTGGGATTTTTTTATCAGGGATTTTTCAGTTTTCCAATAGGAAACACCAGAATTCCTGCTAGGGAGGCCAGTAGCCAGACCTGCCTGCTCAGAGCTGGCACCTTAGACCCAGATGTCTGTGACTGACCTCCTGGCCAAATGGGGCCAGGAGAACATGCTTTGACAGTTCAAAGCAGGCCACCATACCCAGAACATCTTTTGGGCAATAGCTGCCCAGATGACTGTGCAGGGGACACACGTGGCAGTAGTGCCACACAGAGGCCAACCCTGCAGCCACAATGGCTGGGCAGTTGTTTCCATCAGATCTGGCAGGTGCACAGCAGGTCACAGCCAGGCAGCAACCCCCACTGCCAGACTGCTGGTAGAGGGTGCAGGGAACTCTCAGGGCTGCTTCAGCAGTCCAGGTAGCACAAAGGGTAGTGTCCCCAGGTACCAATTGGCTGGGCCCCAGAAGCTCCTGAGAGCTAGTAGCCCTGAGCTACTTGTCAGGGCAGCTTTTTATACTGGTGGGGAAAGCACAGGTGCTGGCCCTGGGCTCTAGCTTTCCCTGGCTGCAGATCCGGGAGGAGCCAGGCAGGGTTATTTTGCCCCAAGTGGCACAATTTGCTCCACAATAAAGTGCATGTCCAAGCACATGCAGTGAGGCAAAAAGCCCCGGCTCAAATTTGCACTGCTTCTATTTGAGCTGCTGTAAGTGCACGTGCTCACAAGTGTGGACGTGCCCCACATGTGGTAAAGTGTACATCTCAGTTGACCCCTCTTCCTTTTGCTTTGAGGCGGCTACCAAAACAGGGTTTTAAATTGAGGAACCTATTATCTGGCATTCCCAACATGTGGTCAAGGCCATCTTCTCCCCTCCTATATTTTTGTAAAGCTGTTGGTAATTGTGCCCACTCCAAGATCTCAACATTTTTCATTCTCTCTAATCATTCTACTAGGAATTCCAACACAGGCTTCCACCCTGAAAGCTGATTAACTTTTCTGGGATAGATCGCTGCTCTTCCATGACTCCAGGCCATATGGGAGTGTGCTTAGGACATTGTTACTAAAGATTCACAGCTTTGTAATGATACTGGCACTGTATTTCCATAGTGGAGCTAGCTTCTATGGGCCCTGGCAGACGTGCAAGTGAAAGCATAGTGGGATCTGATGCCTGAGCCCCTCAATCATGCTTCTTCCTATGCCCAAAGTGCATGGCAGGAGGCTTGATTGTGGGATTCAGTATCAGATCCCATCATGCCTTCTTGCCAGGGAAGGGGGAGCCCAGGATCATGAGCCCAGCAAGTAGCAAGCTGCTGCAGCTGGGAGCTCCATCAGCTGATCCAGCTCCCAGCCATAGAGGCATATGGTTGGGCCCTGGAAGCTGGGAGCCTCATTAGCTGACTGCTTCCAGCCATGGGAGAACACCACACAGATGGGAGCACCAGCCTGGCCACATGTTCAATTAATAGTGTGATAGAAACCAGCCACAAAGTTATTACACATTTTTTGTGTAATAACTTTGTAGTTTATTCCTTGATTTATCATGCCATTAATTGCATTAATGTGTGGCTGAGTAACAATTTAAGACATGATTAACCAGTTAATCACATCTTAAATGTTACGTATGCCAAGGGTCTAAAATACAGCACTTGCCTAACTTATTTTTGTTGTATCATAAATATAGTCAATAGAGGTCTGAAAGGTGATGACAAGTAAGCAAGCTCATCAACAAGTACACCCAGCTGTTCTTTCTAGAACTATGGTCATATCAACTTTCAAAATGTTGTTTTGTGACTTGTTGATTGTAAGACCTAATTATTTACAAGTTTTTGCCAGGTTTCAGGCTTTTGATAAATTTCATTTATTGATTTGTTCAGAGACAGAGAGCATCAGAAAAGCCCATCTCTCCTACCAATCTGTCTACAGATGTGATTTTAGTTTCCATGCCAGAAGACTGCACATAGGAAAGCTGGTGGGAATACTACACAGTGGGCAGTAGCAAAAAAATACTGCACAGTAGTGCATCACAGCATTAACAGTGCTAATTCACTACTGCACAGTATTATTAGGCTACTGTGCAGTAGTGTCACCTAAAAGACGTTCACCAATGCTACTGTGCAGTATTTATTTAGTACTTGCTAGTAAACATAGGACTATTTAACATAGGATTGATGTGATATTTAATATGTTAAATACAACTTGAGGTACTTATAGGAAAAGAATTTTATTCACCAATTAATCATTGTTTAAACTAAAGGTCAGAACCACAACACTTAATCTAAGATGCCTCACCCAAAATGTTGAGACAGTTTAGTTTTAAATTCCTATTCTAAAATAAACTATACATTGTGGCTATTTAGAAAGACTAAATCCAAACACTGCTTAAGTGAAACACCTGAAATTATGAGGCTAATTTGGGACTGTCCGTTCACTTCAGTTTAATGTTGAACTCTAAAAGCTTGAATGCTGTCCCTAAAAAAATTCTAAGAATAGAAAATGATTGAAGAAAAGAATTTGTAACAGAAAAATGGAAATTTTCCTGTTTAGAAAAGTAATATAGAAATTAACCGGTTCAGATTTTCAAACCAGTCTGTGAAGTGTGGGGCTAGGTGGTTTGGTTGTTAAGCTTTTGAA
This sequence comes from Alligator sinensis, assembly GCF_000455745.1. Classification (NCBI taxonomy): domain Eukaryota; kingdom Metazoa; phylum Chordata; order Crocodylia; family Alligatoridae; genus Alligator; species Alligator sinensis. The sequence goes on from NW_005841933.1 coordinate 402,372, forward strand.
AGGTGGTAAGTCTCTGTATACTCAGTGCCCCCATTCCCTAGAGAAAGCACCAAGTCTCAGTACTACTGGAGGAGAAAATGAGGGCAGTTCATCAAGAGTGACTTGATAAACCAACTGAGTGACCAGGGGAGTCACTCATTTCTGCACACATCAACAGGATGACTCTGACAAGAAGATTCAAGATATGCAAAGTCACTCTTTTTCATAACTAAACAAAGAATGCTTTACCTTGTTCAGTTTATGTGTAAACCTAGATAAGTTAACCGATTTTTGTTATTAAATACCATCTTTTCTCTATGTTCGATTACTCTTTTTTGTGTAATTTCATGCTATCTGCTCTCAAGAAAAAAAAAATGTAATTTCAAAGGGAAAATTCTGAAGGGGAAAAAGCATCATGAACCTGAGCCCTCCTCTCAAGAGGATTGAAATGTCCTTTCTGAGAGCAATGCTACCATCAAGATACAAGAGTGTAAATCCCAGGATCTGGAAGACCAAGGAAATGACAAGATCTGACAGTACTGCTTGTCATAACATGCTTAATCCTTAATTACTATACATAGTATCAATGGGCAAAACACTTTGAGATCTGTGTTTTCTGACTTCAAGAAACTTCCTTCTTTTCCTTATTAGAATTGTTTAGCTAGGATAGTGACCACAATGTGCTGGTGCTTTCTAAGTATTCCAGAATAGTCCTAATCAAGGACCCCACAGGCTAAGGACTGGCAAACAAACAGGCAGAGTTTAGACAGGGATCAAAAATAGGAAGACTGGGTGCCTATACACATACATTGAGGCTGCTCCAAAGTGTTGTAATTAATTTGTAAAAAGTGATACATCTTATTAAAATAACTCTGAACTATAAAGAAAATGACTGAGTTGTGTTGTAAGTACGATTTCATTTTAGAACTATTAGCACCTTACTTGCAGCATGAAAGAGATTAGAAAAAGCCTCATTAATAAACACCCACCATTCAATAAGAATACATTCTTATTCTTTCAAATCAAATTCAAATATTGAAAACGAACATTTCAGGAGCCTTGGATTTCAAAAAAAAGAATTGTCCTTTGGATATCTATGTTCACAATCAATATGCTTGCAGGCCTGCTATTTACAGCGACTCAAAAAGTGTTTATACACATCCTCTTGGAGGCGGGAGGAGGCATGCTTTAATTAGAGCAGCTCTGAGAGACAATCTAATTAAAGCTCCCAGAGCATCACATGCATCAGCATCCCCACACTGAAAAATGTTGGCTGGGGTGTTTTAACTAAAGCTCATCGAACGAGCTGCAGTTTAAGTGCCCCCATCACATTTTTCAGTGCAAGGACACTGATACACGATGCTGGAATCTGCTGGAGGATAGTAATTACCATGCTCCGGCATCACGTATATCAGCCTCCCCACACAGAAAAACAACAGGTGGGGAGCTTTAACTACAGCTCGTTTGACAAGCTTTAGTTAAAGCGCCCCCACTGGAGAGATTCTAATTAACACCCCCCCTCTTGGAGCCGCTCTAATTAAAGCACGCGATTCTAATTAAAACACCCCCTCTTGGAGCCGCTCTAATTAAAGCACCAACCCTTCCACCTCCTAGAGCACATGCCCTTTGAATCACTGTAAATAGCAACAGCAGGCCTGCAAGCATATTCATTCTGAACATAGTTTTCTAAATGAAGGACAATTCTTGTTTTTTAAAATTCAAGGCTTCTGAAATGTTCGTTTTCAATATTTGAATTTGATTTGAAAGAATAAGAATGTATTCTTATCCAATGGTGGTTTTTTAATTAATGAGGCTTTTTCTGATCTCTTCCATGCTGCAAGTAAGGTGTTAGTCCTAAAATGAAATAGTACCTACGACACAACTCAGTCATTTTCTTTATAGTTCAGAGTTATTTGAATAAGATGTATCACCTTTTACAAATATTTACTTTGCTGCAGCCAAAGACACTGCAAATTATATGTGGTGGGTTTGAACTCTTGTCTTTCACACTTGTCTTTGAATCTGTAACTTTCTCTCTTACTCCATTACATTCAGATAAGGACAGAAACAATAATTTCCTTTCCCAGTAAGATTCAACATGGGTTTCAAAGAGAAAGACCTGAATTCTACCTCTAAAATTTGATTACACCCTGATTAAAAAGAAAAAAAAGAACTGTATTCATGGGCTCATTACAGGCACAAAAAGGGGATGCTCATAGAGACCATAGAGAATTTAAAAGATTTATTTATGATGTATTACTGTAATTTTTAATTTAGACATGCAAATTTTTTAATTTGCACTGACTGCTTTGCCTTAATGGTTTTGATTAATACTTGGAGGTAGTGTTTGTGAAAGAGATTTATACTGTGATTCATCTGCAAAATAATCAAATCATTACCAGCTAATGACAAAGCTGTGAAAAATGATATATATATTGTGTAACTCCCAGCTATTGCAGTGCACGTGAAGGTACCCAGTCCTTCCAGCAAATGTGGACTTATGTTAATAACTGCAAGGAAGTTCACTTTAGGTCCACTCTAATTTGCTAACAAAAAACATTGATCTTAATAAAGCTATCTGATAAACGTAGCAGTGATTAACACATCTGAACACTGTATTCTACTGACCATGCCAAGGTTGGTTTTCCCCCTCTCATCCCCCTGTAGAAATGAGATTCCATGGAACTTCCTTCCTATTTCTTTATCACACTTCAGTCTTCACAATGTGTAAGGTCTTGTGATAAAGGAATCTGCAATAACAAAAAGAGCAGATGATGCCTTTGGCTTTTATTATTTAAAAAGAAAAAGAAGCCTTTGCCTATAGCTTTTTGTTCATTTTGCAATTAAGTCTTCCTTGTTTCCTAGAATGCAGTTCTCCTGTCATTTTCTGTTCAGGAAGATGTTTTCCACGGGGGTTATAAGAGAATTGTTAAAATGAGAATATACAATAATCTTGCAGCATGCACACAGGAGAAGTTAGAAAGTCAGCTAAGATGGAATGAATTGAGCTAAAGAGTTTTAATATATATATATATAGGGTGGGAGGTAAGAATTAGCTGGTGTGAACTCTATCTAGGGGTAATTTCAAAATATCCCTATACACTTATCCAGCACATTTTCCTTTTATTTTAAATCAGAGCAGAGTTTATGGATTCATTTAAGATATTTTACCAAAATCTAAAAAAGAGAGAGAACCTGTTTGCCAGGTACTACATGGAGTTATGGACTAGATCCTAAGTGGATGTGTAAACTGAAGTAATTCTATTCAAAGTAAATGATATTATGCAGTTTCACGTCACCTGTGAGTATGGCCCCATGGACATGGTTCTTATTTACAGTGTCCCATTTATATTCTCATGTCAGTATAAGCCAGTTAATTGACAAAAGCAGCTTCCTTTCATTCATCAGTAGCTTCTTCCACTCCAGTCCCATGAATTCAGAAGATTCAATCTAGATGGAATGCGACTGCTCCTTCAGCTGCTATATACACTGTTGACATCCTTCCACACTTATGTTTGGATGATCACATCCAAGGACTATTATTATAGTTTGTTCTGGTGTGTAAGAGAACTGAGAATCTCTCATGGGCCCTGTTTTGTGGTCTTGATCATTTTTATACAGCAAAGATACCAGTTCTAATTTTCTAAGTTCAGCCACCTGCAATTCTCTCCAAGCATAAATACATCAGCTGTCCATCCTTAAAGACTCAGTACCTAATCCTTGCTATTTGTCTTTCCCAAACAGATGAAAAGGTCTGCTTCTGACTTAACAGTAGTGCTTGGTTTCTTTGCAAAAGCTTTCTTTAAAAATGGTTTGCTCTCTGACACAGCGGTCCAAGTATTACCACCAATATATCAAAAACTGGCCCACTCCCCTCTAACAATGGACAACAGTTTGTTTTGAGTAGATTCAGCTAGCAATCTATGTCTAGGAGGAGCTGGGTCACAGGTACTAGGTCCCATCATCTGAGGCCTGCTCCTAAGTGCAGACACCATGTCTGATAGCATTCCATGGAAAGCAAGACTCTTTAAATCCTCGAACTGTTTTTGTCAGGAGCTCCCAGTTGCTTATATTTACATGCTCCCTCCGAGTTCCACATGACTGGATTCTCTCAGCTTTGCAATGATAGAGGTAAAGGCTGGCATAAAAACTAGCTCAGTATATAAGAGAGATGTGCTTAGAGGGAATGCTCTGAAATTAAAAATATATTAATAGCATAGTATTAAGGTCATTATTAAAATTGCTATGATCGGCTCTACACACATGCAGTCATAATATAATTCGAGTTACCTTGGGAAATGCCTAGATGGAATAATATGGTGGCTGGTTGATGTGCTGCTTCATTTATATGATTGCTTGGAGTATAATCTCTCTTCTTTACAGTGTTTTGAAAGGATAAAACCATTAATGCTGTGGCATTTCCACTTCTCCTAATTATAGTTAAGGTGTTCACGTTCCCTGTATTTTAGACATCTCTTATTTGGGTCCCAGGCTCTGATCCAGCAAATCATTTGGTTATGGGCATAAATTTAAGAATGATCCAGTAGGAGTTCATCCCACTGACTTCACACATCCACTGTGGGTAACTAATGAACAATCTTCAGGGTAACTAATGAGTCCTCATTCTCTCACTTAAGAAACTTCTTACCCAAATTACTAATCCTTGGCTTTCTGAACTGCCAAGGCCCAGATCCAGGAAGCAGCCCAAAAAGTGCTAAGCCTTGCGACACCTAACTTTTCAATAATATTTCACCATTTGAGTCCTCAGCCATGATTTGGAACCCATATATTGTATCAGGAGAATTAGACATATAAGGCCAGAAGCTGAGCAGAATCATCTAAATTAGCCATTAGTAAATGCTGAGAAATTGGGTAAGGTACCTAAATCTGGTTAGGAAATCCTCTTGTGATACATAGCTGTGAACCTTCTCCAGGAGTTAGGCACCTAAGCCAATGTGCAATAGAAATCTAGGCACTGAGGAGGAGAAACTCAGATTCTACATGTTCATAAGCATCTCAAGGTTTAGATAGCAGCTAACCAGGAGTTTCAAGAAATCTTGGTTGTTGCTAAATGCTTCATTTAGGAGCCTAACATGGCAGTCATGTGCCTTAATCCCTTTTCAGTCTAGCAGCTGTTGGCTCCCAGAGCTAGTCCTCTGTTAGTGCCTACCATGGCCCAAAATCCAATGAAGTCAATGGAATGCTTCATTTGTTCTTTATTCTGACAAAAGTTAATGAATAATCTATGCAAATAATTCAGGTGTAGTTCCTACAGCCAGCTTTTATGGGACCCTTTGGGCAAAACTGTATTTAAACTTCTTTATGAAGACTTTTATATCAATAACCATACTGTATAACAGTAAACCATAAAATTAATTCAAGTAACACCTTTGTCATAACAGTATCTACTACCATTTAAATTTATAGGAAGGAATTTGGAAAGGAATTTGTACTGAGAGGCACAGCTTTTGGATGTAGCAGCATGTAACAAATGTGCAGTCTTTCTCCATAATGAGATATAGGATGTCTCTCTGTAGAAGTGTGTAACAAGTGAGACATACCAGGGCCAATCCAGATGTTGGCCCGCCCACTTGTTTAGGGCACTCTGCCCACGTACCTCTCCTGCCACACCTTCGATATAATTGAAGATGTTCCTAGGTGGGAGACTGCCCATTTAATTGCCCTGATGACAAGGGAAAATACACAGTTCCACACTTCCCCTAATACCATGTCCCATGCCTCGCAGCTACCATTCAAATTCATCATTACTCCCCAGCCCCTTAGCTGGGCTGTCATGCCCCTCTCACTGGGGCTTCTATCTTCCCATGCCCCCACACTGGGGCTTCTACCCTGCCCTTTAGTGGGCTGCTGGGCCTAATGCTGGGCCTAATGGTGTCATGCTTAATAATATTTAGTAGAAATAGCTGAAACTTCTAACTTCAAAGTTATCTAATGTTAAAAAATACTATCCAAATTTTAGAGTACATAAGTCTGCTTAGTTTAATCACATTGCAAAAATATGCAATGATTGGTGGTAAAAACATCTATGGATCCAAGGGAAGCATTATCAAGTTTGAGAAGATACAGTTAAGGTTTACTTTGTCTCTTTCCACTATTCATCTTCACATGCATGTATGTATAAATGCTTTTATAAAACAAGGGCAGGTGCTCAGTTCCTTTCAGGAGTTTACCCTGAAGATGAACCAAGATAGATCTTAGTAAACCATGTGCCTTTCAAGAATATCAAGAACTTTAGAGTGGCTCTTTTCTAAAGTTCATATTTTAATGTTTCCTTAATGACTTTTGCTTTATCAAATGTTTCATTAAAAAGCCCTCTGCCCAGTCATCTGCCCAGTTGCCCCATGCTCGTAATGTTTCGATAACAAGACTGACAGCAGCATTACCTTAAATATTTATGATCATGAGTTGGGCCAAGCAAAAAAACCAAACAAAATAAAAAAAACCAAATCTAAATCTTGTAAGGAAAAGATCAAAATGAAAACTCACATTGTGCAAAGAGATTAATGAAAATAGCTGTATTTGGTCAAGAAAGCCAAACTCCTTTAGAGAAACTCCAAATACGGACTTGTCTTAATTTCATTTTGTGGCAGAGCACAGGGCGTGCCTGCCACTTGAAGGGGTCTGAGCAGGCAGTAAGCAGCCTGCAGATGGCAGCATGCCTAACCAGGCAGTCACATGTTAGGCAAGAAACTGCCTGATTGGTGGAGAGGCTGGGAGCCTAGGTATAAGACTAGGCCCCAGAGCAGAACTAGCAGTTGGTGCAGGGGGCCGAAGGAGCGACAGCACCCAGCTGGCTGCTCCAAGAACAGCTTGGAGGTTCAAGGTAGGAACTATGGGGATGGATGAGGTTCCTGGTCCTGGGGAATGACCTAAAACTACACCCGGCTGGGGTGGATGGTGGTGGCGGGGCTGCCTGTGGCAGGGCAGTCTCCAGGAAATGCCACACCTGTGCCTCCCGAGTAAAGGGCAAGTATGAGGTGCCTGAAAGCCTCAGCTCCCACTGTGTTGCAGGTGACCCTGGGGAGAGGAAAGGCTAGGGGAGCACACCCTGACAAAGAAGCACAGGGCCAAGGCCTACTGAGTGGGGCCAGAGGCGGGGTCCAGGCTGGGAGAAGTACATTATTCAGAACTATTCGTTTCACTCTACATGTGGGCAGGTGAACATGGATTTGGTTCTCATGGTTTCCCACATCATTTTAGGTGTGTGAGAATGTAATATTCAGTATGAAACTTAGATTCACTTATTGAGCTTTCGCAGATACATTATGAAACCAGTAGGTTACAAATTATTCACTATGACAGTGACCAGTTTTGAGTTCTGAAACTTTTTAACTAACTGTCTTCAGGCAAAATTTAGTTGGAAATCAGAGTGAAAAATACCCTAATAAAATTTACCTCTAGTGGTTTTCTAGTAACTGTGAAACCCCAATGCACGTGAGCTTTGTTTTCCTTTATCACAAATTCATACACTTCCATTTAAAATCTGGATGGGGGGG
>NW_005841933.1:410075-413925 GCF_000455745.1 Alligator sinensis
GCAGAGTGGAGGTGTGTGGCAGTGGTGAGGGAGCCCTGCCACTGAAACCCCCACCCCTCCCCTACCCACTCCCCTCCCTTCCTCCCCTCTTCCCCACCATCTCCCCCTCCCTGCCAGCTGTTGTTGGGGGGGACAGCAACTCCCTCACCCCCTCTGTCTGTAATGCTCTGGGCCCTCGCAGCCAATCGGCACACACCCTCTTGGCAGTGCATGCACAGTTGACCCGGAGCGTCACGGCGAGACAGACAGGCAGACAGACTAAGGCTTTTATTGTATTAGAATACATGATCTGGTTGTATTTTTTTTAATCTGTATGGTAATATGTCACAGACATAACCCAGGTATCTCTGTGCTATAGGTATCTGTTGAGCTACAACAGCACACAAATCAGATGGGGTCCTCATCACTTTATTTCACAAAATCTCAAAACCATTAAAGTCTTTTTTTTCTTTGCAATTCTCCTGCAAGGTAGGGAAGTAGTATGCCATGATACTTTATGTGATAGAAAAAGTATCCTGCCTAAAGTCACCCAGAAAGCTGATGGCTGAGCTGAATTTTAGTCTGGCAAGTTCTAGACAACCACCTTTATAATTTTTAACCTTTTTCTAGATACCATCTTGTACTTTAATTTTTTGTGTTCTCTTTGCTAAAACCTTGCAAACAGGTCTAGACTATTTTGCTGAGATCCCACAGAATTAAATAGTAAAGTGTGTGTGGGTGTATGCTCTGTAATACTTCAAGAAGCTTAATAAAAGCCCTGCTTTATCTAAGAAGTCCAACAGGAGGACTGAAGCACATGTTGTTTTCCTGAATGGATAGCCTTTCCTGAATCATAACCACAGTGTGCACTTAGGTGAGCATCAGACTGCAACACTACATTTTAAAATATCAGATCCAGGTGGTTTCTGCCATTTATGCAATTATCTAAATTTTTCAATACATTTAAAATGTAAACATAATTTCCCCTCAAAATATTCTTTGTGAAGTGTTATGCCTTTTTGGCTGCACTAACTGTCATGTGACATAAGCAGCAATTTTCACAATCCCAAAATTTTACGGCAGGGAGTCGGATTCGATGATCTACTGAGGTCCCTTCTGACTAAAACATCTATGAATCTATGAAAAATGTAGGGCCTGATTTGCCACTTCTTGGTACTGTTTTTATTCCATGGATTTACAACTGCAGTATGCTGACCTACTTTAGTAAGGTGATATTTATATGTTCATATGTCATTAAGGATAAACCACAGATACTGGTTTTGGATCACATGCAAACTGCTGACCATCCAAAAAAGATGTTAAAATGGAAAACAGAAAGTGTGGCCTCTGATAGGCTTGCTTTCATTCCATTTCTTGTACTAGTCACATTTGCCAGTCATATCACTGTTCAAGTTTTCTTCATTCTATCCCCTTTAGGCCAAGCAGATAGCATCAGTATATGCCAGCCATTTGGAATGGTGTTTGTTAGGTCATTAACCCAATGGTAAATCAGGACCTTTGAAATAAGAACAACAACAACCAGAAAAGGAAACTTGAACTGTATAGATGGTAAGCTTGGAGTGAAAGCCTAGCTTCACCAAAGGCAATGGCAAAATAACTATTTTAATGGGAGCAGAATTACACCATAATATTTATGATCTGTCAGACTATTTCCAGTGTAATTTATTTCACTTATGACAACATTTGAGATGAGAAAATGAGAAAGGTCAAAGTATCAGTTAGCATGATGCTTATAACCATGCAAATACCTGTTTTCTTCTGTGCACTTGAATTTGTTGGAAGTGTATAACGATGTTTCTGTGATAATAGAAGTAAAAAACCTGTAGAAACCTACCTCTACTTCTTTTTATGCTGACTCATTTTTTTTCTTGGAATAACAGCACAAAAGTGAACAACTGGTGAGGGAGAATAATAAAATTACTCATTGTAGGCTTATTTATTGCACCAGCCACAAACAAGAAACCAGTGTCAATCAAGCCTTAATAACTGTTGCTAGGAGAATAAATTAAGAGAAGCTTAAAACAATCAGACTCAGAGAATGTCCCCCCTGGTGTGGACCCAGAGAACATGCGCAGTGTAATCCACCTGGCTTCATCAAATTTGGCTATCTTCCATATAGCCATCAGGGAGTCATACATATCTAAGTTTCTGCTGTGCTAGTTGAGGAAGGAGTGGAGGTGGGGTGGAAGGTCAGAGACTGAGTGGGTTTATGAATCATGGCTAAATATTCTCAGTGGATGCCAGCTTTTAAAAGCTTACAGAGCCTGCACAGCCAACACCCATGGTCTTTACTAAATACAACCCCATATATTTTTTCTGTATATTTTTATTGTTTGTTCATCTGTGTTTGATCTGAGACCTGAGATTTTTTTTTTTTTTTTTTTTTTTCAAGAAAGCAAACATAATTTTGATAGAATAAAATCTACAATCCAGAAGGTTTGGATGAATATGTAGGTAGTCTTGGGTCTTCTCTTTCCAGTGATCCAGGCATTTTTAGATAAAAATCAAGGCTCCCCAATCAATTAAAGCTCTTAAACACATACTTACATTTAAGCATTGTATATAGTCCTATTGTTAAATATACATAAGTGCCTACAGCTATAGATACATTTAACTACTTTGTTGGATTGGGCAGGATTCTGAGAATCCCATATATGGAAATAGCAGGATGCTCAGGAAGTCATTGATGAGTGAAAATCTTCATTATTGTTTTTAATAATTATGAAAGCATTGCATTATCTTTGTAACATGATAAGGCCCTCTGGATTAAACTTCTCTAGTAATCTTTGAAAAAAAAAATAAAGATGAATCATTCAAGACAGTGGTGTCCCAGATAACATCAAGGAAAAAGTAAATATTTCACTTGAAATATTTAGATGACTATCCCTGTATTTTTTGTATTTTATAAACGTGCTTGCTGCAAAAAGCACAATCTATATGTACAGCAGAGAGCTGGAAGAACTTACTGCTTCAAGGCACAAAAGGGGTGTGTAGTAAGATTCTGGCATCTTCTCAGCCAGCTTGCAGACAAATTCAGAGATGAACAGAGATGTATCCTTTTTGAAGTAGATTTGGCCAAGGTCTCATTCGCAAACAGATAAAACCAACACATTTCTGCATGATAAGGGTCAACGGAATAGCATATTCATTTGAGAAGAGAATCCATCTGCAGTTTTCTTATATAAAAATCTACGAGGACACAACAGGAAAGCTTGTCAGCATGACAGTTAGAGGATTATGCCAAGGAGCCAGATGCTAGTGTCAGAAGAACATGTTCCACAGCTTGGCATCTGGGTTCCTTCATTGCCCTCCAAGAAGGAAGAAAAGGAGGAGTGATAAGATATGCCTAAATGAAAAAACCTACAAGCAACTCCCTTCCCCCACCAAACCCCAGCACACACAAATCACGTTTCTTTTAGAAAATCTTCAGCTACATGCTCTAGTACAACTTTTAAATTAAAAGTGAAAGTCATCAAAATTAACCTGATTGTTTTAAAAGATGCTTGTAAGAACATTCAGAATTCCAAAAATGATTTTAAAATATTTTAAATAATTTAAAAATGTGTGCATAGGTGCGCAATTTATTTTATTATTCTTATTAGGGAGGATCAGATGAGCAATTCTAAGCTGTGTCATTCTTTGAGGTGTCTAACATTACATTTGCAAAAGAGCAGGTAAGAATAACATGCTGCTTTTTCTCTGTGTGGCTAATGTCAAGCAAACTAGATTAGTTATATCAAAATGGTACAGGTCAAATTAAAACCCAGCAAGCTCTTGGGCTGCAGTAAGAGCACTGTGAGGTGGAGTGGGGCCACACCAGCTGCTCTGACTATACCTTCATAGAAAGGGC
>NW_005841933.1:413935-418370 GCF_000455745.1 Alligator sinensis
TCTTTCCTTGATGGTGCTGTCCAGTAAGGAGATGTCTAGTCCCAGATTCAGCTCTAGACCTCTTAGTCACATTCACTTTCAGCTAGTAATTACTTAAGCCTCATTAATTAATTAACCACTGTCTCTGGGTTCTTTTGCTATGGTTATTAATGCCTTATCCATTTATTCAAGTATGTATCTTTTTCTTTTCTTTCTATACTGTATGCTGCTTAATCTGCTTTTGTTTCACTGAAAATAAAAGCTGATAAGAAAGCCCCTCTGGTACATTGGTCTAATTCCAAGTAGAGTTTTTAAGTTGAAGACCAAACTTCTGAATTTTGTGGTATTCCATTAAGAACTGGGTAAGAGAGAGTGTGACAATGACAATGCTCTTTCAGTTGCCTTGCTGCATAAACAGGATTTTTTGAACTTCTTGGCTATTTCCAGATGTGCAGGCATGTGTGCTTGCAGCAGCACAAATAGTAGTGGCACAAATTTGTGTCACTGCTTTGTGCCTCAGTGCATGACCCTACATGTGCACTTTGTCCCGCCTGGGGCAAATTGCTCTTGTGCAACTCCTCCCAGCTCCTGGCATGCTAGAGCAACAGGGGCACAAATGGAGCAATAGAGACACTCTGGCTCGTAGCCAGAGCATCTCACTAGAGGACCAAGCCTCTGTTTGTTCTGGCACATACCATTTTGCTGTGATCTGTGCCACTTTTTTTCCTTGCACTTTTTTGGTACCAGGAAATCCTAGTAATAAATTCTCCCCCTGAGCTGCAAATCTGCAGTGTGGGATATGTTTTAATATTCCACACAAGCAGTTTGTGGTGCCACAGAAAGGTTTGTGGTGCCACAGAAAGGTTTGTGGCACCACAAACCACACATGTCTGCTTGTCTGGATGCAGCCATTGTGAAATTTTTATACTCCTAAAAGCAGGTGACCTAGGGAACAACAAGAACAAAAAAATCAAAATAAAGGATGGCTGCAAAAACTACACAATGTATGCCTTGTTGCTCCACCCTAATGAAGGAACCTCATGTATCTCCATCTTACACAAGTAGAGACCAACAGGAAAGTCCAAACAAGCTTTAGTGCACACTGGTCACTTCTACACAAGATACTTAACTTCACATTAATATAGTTAACTGCGAAGTAAGCATGTGCATCTACACAAGCACATGCTTACTTCACAGTAAACCTCCCTAATAACAAGTACATTTGCTAACTGTAAATACGAATAGCAAATTTACTTGGCATTAGTAACAGCACTGTAGCACTCATGTAGACTCCTGACCAAGAGAAAAATCTGCTCCCAGTCAGCCATCCACCACAAGGCAGGAGACAGCTCCCTGCCCCCAGGAGCTGCCTGTTGCTTGGGCTGCCTCTGCCACTGCAGCACAGTCATGGACTATGTCCCCCTGCCCTGGAAGCAGGAAGCTCCAAGACCCCTGCTTGGAGATTGCAATGAGGCAGTGGGGGCTGGGAGATCCGTATATTCCACCCCCTGCTCCACCATCATGCTTGGGCAGCAGGGGGATGGGCAGTAGGGCTGTGCAAAGCTTTGGTCACTGATTCGATTCGGAGGAGATTTGACCTGTTTTGGCAGCCAAATCTCTGAATCCAAATTTGAATCAGGAGACCCATTAATCTCTCCGAATCAAATCTGAAGCCTCCGATTCAATTCGGACACTGCTTTATATGTTTTTTTTTACATACCTTGAGGTAGTCCTTGAGGTATGTCCTCGAGGTACGTCGGAAAAAACATATAAAACTGTGTCTATTTCCTAATTGCTGCTTCTCCGAATCCAAATCGAATCTTCAGATTTGGCTGAATTGAATTGGGACAGTGATCCAAATCAGCTAATCAAATCACTGTCCTCTGAATAGGGCCAAATCCAAATCGAATACTGCCCACTTTGCACACCCTTACAGGGCAGCCACAGTGGAGGTGGTGCTGGGAGATCCCAGCACTAGCTCCCCAGCCCTGACTGTGTGCCTGGGTGGGGACAAAGTCTCCCTGCCCTGACATCAGGGAGTTTCCATCCCCTGCTCCCTGATCACAGAGCGGGGGCTGGGAGCTTGTTCCTAGCCCCTGCATTCACGGAGTTGGAGCTCGGAGTAGGCTGGAGGGAGCTTGTTTGCAACCCTTTCTATGTGATTGCAGACCAGGGGCAATTGTGGTCATGGAGCAGAGGCTGGGAGCTCCCTGCATGGGGACAGTTCCCCGCCTAGCCTGGAGCTGGCCGGGACCTGCCCCTGACTAGGACAGTTCCCAGCCAACCCCAGGCTGTGCAGGCAAGTATGTTCAGCTTGGAGGTGGCTGGGGCTGTTGTGTTTTGCGCAGTCCCCAGCCAGCTCCAGGCTGCACATGCAGACTTTCCCCCACAGCCCAGGAGTAGCCGGGAACTGTCCCAGTCAGGGGCAGGTCCTAGCCCCATACTCCAATTGGGTGATCAAGGCATGGAAAAAGCTGCAGGGGTTGGGTAGGTCCCAGCCCCCCACCCCAATCCTCTGGTGGAGCAGCTAGCAGAGAGCTAGTTGCTAGGTGCCCCACTAGTGGATCGGGGCAGGGGGCTGGGACCTACCCCTCCCTTTCAGCTCTTTCCAAGTACCATGCCCCTGTTCAGGGAGCCAAGGCCAGGAACTCCCTGCTGCCAGGGCAGAGGGACATTGTCCTCATCCCAACAACAACTGTCTCCTGTCCTGGTGCTCCCTGTCAGCCCCTGGGCTAGGACCCAGGGGGAGCCTGAAGCTCTCCCCAGTGGCAGCAGAGGCCCATTGCAGGGCTGCAGGGACCTGGGAGCAAATCTGCTCCCAATCTCCATATGTGGACACACCTACTCAAAAACCCTTACTGGGTGCATCTACACATGCCACTATGGTGCCATTGTTACTGCACCATCATTTAGTACTTCCTTGAGAAAGTACTAAATGATAGCACAGTTACAGTCGTTACTGTGCCATGCCAGTGGCACATAGTTGTTTTTAGCCACTAGGTCACCATAGCGACATGCTATAGAGAGGGAGTTTGTCGCTACAGCGACGTAGCTGCAGCATCAGGTGTTTTGCCCTCCAACACTACATCACCATATTGTATTGCTACGGAGACGTAGCATCTCATGTAGATGCGCCCACTGTGCAGCAGCTTACTGCACAGTAAATCTAGGCTGGAGTAAATGCATGTGTAGATGTGCCCCCTGAGTAGACCCTAATGAAGGAGCATCTAGAAATAATATTTTCTCTTTCTGTATACTTAGCAAAAGGTAAAGTCAAGGGTATGAAAAAACAGTTACAAGAATATTTGAGAGGTATTTTTATTTTTTGGTTCCTGTAATTGTCCATGTTTTGGCATCATATCTTCTTATTTTATTAAAAATAGGTTTTCTACTTTCCAATTTTGTGGAAAAACTCTAAAATATTGCATACTTACAAAAGATGTGCTGGGAGTATAAAACGGATGTGGAAAGACACATTTTTTAAAAATTGAATTTGAATGATTTGATTTTGGAGTTTCCTATTTTGTTCAAATTAAGATACTTTTCAGTGAAATTTGCATGCATTTTAAACTCTCCATTTTACAAACAGTCATGCGTGCAGAATTGCCTGATATAAAATTTTGAAGAAATATGAGAGAATCTTTATGTTTGCCATTTAGCACATCTTTCATTAAAACAGCCTGTCCCTACTTGAAACAGCATCTTAAGGTAGAGACAGCTACTATATCTCCTGAGAATAGTAACCTTTGTATTTTCTTTCTCTCACATATTTAAACAGCTAAACCAGCATCAAATTTCCAAGATAGTTAGTTATAAAGAAAATCAACATAAGGCCCAATTCTGCCATCAGATAGACATTATATGTTGCTCTGCCAAAGTTGATTCTAGCGAAATCAATAGAGTCCACATAGGCAGAAGTGTCTATTTATCCACTTTCTAAATCCTAGACGCGGCATACACAAGAAGATCCCAATGAACTTACTAATGCAATTATATCCTGGCAATAACTTAAAAGAATGAATTTGAGGTTTGAAGTCCACATCCCAAAAATGAATATACAAACCATAAAATCATAGAAAAATAGGTCTGGAAAGGACCACAAGAAGTCCAACCTCTTACTCAAGGATTACCCTTGTCTGAACTACTCCAGACAAATGTCTGTTTAACCTATACTTAAAAACAATTACCAGTGTAAACCTCCACATTTGTTCTGCCTCTGACTTTCAAGGCACAGTTGCGCAGATTATATATCAAAAGGAAATTTTGCTTACTAACACTACTGCAAAATCAATTTGGGATCTGAAAATCAAACAGTTCTTGCTGCCTCTTACATCAAGACCAGTAATAAAACTTCTGTCATTAGAACTCATCTGAAAATATGGATGTTGAGATGGCAGACAAAAGAGAACCCAGCTCAGTCTCCCATAGCCGTTACAGGTTCAGCCGCGCTAGCCGG
>NW_005841933.1:418401-425582 GCF_000455745.1 Alligator sinensis
ACAGCAACTTTCAGTACAGTGTTAGATATGAGACAAAAACATTTATGGAAAGATGATCAGGAAAAATGTTGACATCACAGCCTTTTGTCATAAATATTCTTCGATTCTGCTTTTGCTGATGTAACACATAGTTGAATCTGGCTTATTTCTAAATGCATTATTTTAGGCAATAGCGTTATGTATGAGACTGAAAGAAATACCCAAAATTTGTCTGTCTGAAGCTGCATTAAATCCAGTTGGAAATGAGGAAAAGATTGGCAACATTTTGTTTTCATCATCTTTCATTAACGCATTTGTGAAAGAATGGCATATATCTGTATTAACTTGTGAATCCGTTTTGTGTTATAGACTGAACGTGCCTAACCTTCCCAAGTGACTCAGTCTGGCCTGAAACATTAATAGAACCTTTGTTATTTTAAGATGAAAGTTTCTTTTGTTAACAAATTCTTTTGCTAAGCCTATGTTCCTTGCTTCCCTGCCACATTGTCCCCAAAGAGCGGGAACAGTCTTGGTAAAACTCCCAGGGAGTGTGTTTAACACCTAAGGGTCTCCAGAATTACTGTTTTAGGGTCTAGAGCAGCTCAAGTGTGGAATCCTATGCCTTAAGGAAGCTCACACAAGAGGTTTTAGCTTTAGAATTTCAGAGCTAAAAACAATAGGCCTACAGAGCACGTGCCAGAGGTACTATTTTTAGGAGTATAAGAAACCAATGCTCATTCAGTGTAATGCTGGGCCATGTTGTGAAAACATACCTTTGAACCACCTTTTCTAAGCCAAGAATGAGAGCATAAGAGTTGAAATAGCACACAGGGTTACTACACTAGAAGCCAGAAACAATGAAAATCTCCATAACATTTCTAACCCAATCTGCAGGTCAAAGAGATGGTAGTAACTCATGATAAGCTTTGTGGGAGTGTCTAGTTCATTTGTTGGGGGGGGGCCTCTGGCTAACCCAACGTCCAACTCTTTTTTTAAGCTTTGCCAATCACACTAGCAGTAATACTTCTTTTCTGTTTGTACCAGCAGCAATAATTTTTTTTAATCACCAAAGACAAAGCCACTCAGAAAATAACGCCTAAAATTCCAATGCGTAGTTTCTTTGTTAATTTCAAACTGCCAAGAAATAAGGGAGAAAAGTAGTACTGTGCATGCTTCATGTTTTTTATGCCACTTTGATTCATGAGAGGCAAACTTCAGTGTATGTTTAAAGTCTTTAAAGATTTATATTATTAACCAAACAAGAATTTTTACAATCAGCGAACATTTGTTTAGTTTCCCCCTCGCCTCCTCCCTCCCCACCCAACCCCCCAACCAGCATACACAATTTTAGTAGAATATTTTGTTGGCTATAATTAAACTATGTGTGTTAATTAGGATTAGATTTTAAATGCACTGCTTTGGAAGTAGAAAAAATACAGGATCTGAATGAGCCCAAATTGAGATGACACTTGAATTTTCACAGATGTTTCCATAATCCTAATTTCAAATTGATTGTACTTCCTGAACAGTGAGAAGCCATTTTCAGTTATTTATTCAGATGTGTGCACCACTTTCCCCACTTCCAGTGGATAGAAAATATCTAGTCCTATAGTTAACTCCTTAAAATAAACTGATACCAAGGAAGGTTTTAACAAGTGATAAACTAAGCAGGTCCCTAATGTTCAAAGGTAGACATATGTACACAGCTGTGGGACCAGGGGGTCATCTGGATTTTTGTTATAGTGCCTAGATGCATCATAAGATAAAAGCAGTGCTCGTAGCTTCCCACCAGTCCGAAATTGGCCAGTATCATGGTGTGCTCACTGTGGTGCTGAAGAAATTGCTGGCATCTACTGAGTAAAGCCCATGGACCCTGGATAACAATGTTCATCAGGAAGCCAAAAAGAATTTGAGGACTGCTCTGGCTTAACGCCAGCTGACACAAACCTGTAGGAGCCAAAGACGCAGCCATGAATTTGTGCAGGGTAGGTACACAACCCTTTCCTTCTACCTTCCCTTGTAAGCCTGGGGCAGGGGAAATGGCATTTCAGCCTCTCCAGGATGGTCCCTCTGTGGCTGTGTATAAGGAGGTCCCACTGCATGCTAGAACCTAACCCAAAGAATTTTATTCAAGACTGAGTAATACTGATCTCATGGACTAGATTCACTACCTGGCCACAAAAGAGAGTCATCAGAGCAGTTTTACTGATCTTCTCTCTCATAAATTCTAAGCATTAAAAAGTATGAGCACTGGGATAAGATGGACAGTCTTTATGAATGTGTTCCCATACTGCTCTGTCAAAGAACCTAACATGAGCTGGTTAAAAACCAGGAAGCTTTTAATGAACACATTTTTCCCATCACAATGTCAAGTTTCTGTGTGCTTTCGTTGGTTCAAAACAACTCCTACGCTACTCCAGTACTTTTCGTGATCTGAGCAAACTTTCAGTCAGGTTCAGTTTTCACAACAGTGTGATGACCACACGACACAGATAAATCTGAACTGGAATGGCAGTATCCTCTAGGTTTCACTCTGGAATATACGTGTATAGTGAGCACAGCAGTTGTATGAATAATTCTTCAGCAAATACCTACACATTCTGATTCTCAGTAGTTTTAATATCCAAAATATGCATGTAAAGACAAGTTGATTTTTAGGTAATGAGAATCAAAGGTAGAGCCTCTGTAACTGTATCTCCACTAGTGACAGATTATTATTATTATTATTATTATTACAGGGAAAAAAGTGGGGGGGAGGAGAGACGAAGTAAGAAGAATACCAGGATATTTAGTATTCATGTTTTTGGGGGTGCAGTCCAAGCCACACTAGTTCAACTCAATACTACCTTCAACTCAGACAATATGACCACCTTTTCTATTAATCCCAAAGATTCTTTCCCTTATTAAGAACAGAGGTAGTTTTTCCAATTTACCTAGGGACAATCATTCATCCCAGAATAATGCAGAAAAAAATTCTATAGTAAATGCCCTCCACTATCCATTCTCCAGCAAAGGTGACACGTTTGACTCTTATAAAATTGATTAAAGTTTAAGTCCATAAAGGTCACGCTTGTGTCAAATTTAGTGTTACTTATTTCATTAAATGTCAGAATAAGTAGTAATTAGTTCAATAGAATTACTTAATATTATTACTTCATATAAAACTCTCCATAACTTCATTGTACATCAACACATGATTTATACCAAAATCATTATATGTCAATAGTTTGGGGCATTAGCATGAAATCAAGATGCCATGTAGTGTATTCAGCTAAAATGAGATTCCTTTAATTAATTCCTCTTGCACTATTTTCTCAGAATGTATATGGTCATATTTCTGAGAATTTCATGCTAACTGCAGTCATGGCCTGAATGCTATCTAAAATACTTTTCTTTAAATGCAGAATTACCGATTCAAAAGCGATAATAGCAAAACATCCTGCCTTTCAATTCTATTTTTAACTGCAAACAGAAAGACCTCATTTTGCCCTGAGTTATGTACAGACAAGCTCCATTATTTTCAGTGGAAGTTGTGTGTCTGTTCTGAGGTCAGAATTTGGCCTATATTAAGGAAGTAGTGCTGCAGAATGTTTCCATTGAAAAGTCAAAACAAGTTTAATCAACTAAACAAAATGGATTTCCTGAAAATGACAACAGGTATAGGTGTAATTTCAAGAACAACTTGAGGGTTTCATGTAGCCTCTCTTTTTTTTTTTCTCTCTCTCTTTTGAGAAACAACGCATTTTATCAGAAACTGCATGTGTGTGCTTCTATGTGTGAATGCACAGTCACTACAGGACTGTTGCTACTGAGGTGGTAACCAATCTGAGGTTTTTCTCTTTTCCTTTCTCACAAGGCAGCAACCAATTTGTTTTGCTTCGGTTACTGTAATTATGGAATTATTGGAGGGTTATAGTGAACTCAATACTACCTCGACCATCACATGCACTAATATTACAGCACAAGGCTATACATGTTTTTTCATGTACACACACACTTGTGTCACACACTTTGCTGGTTTGTCAGCTAAATATATCCTTGTTAAAGATAAACACCCACATCAAACATCCTTTGATAAAAGGTCAATGTCAAAGGTTCACCCAAGTTTAGCAGCCCATTAGGCTACTCTACTATGCTTAATGCAGGTAGGCAATGCCATGAAAGAGAATGATGCATCTATCCCAGTGGTTCTTAACTGGGGTGCCATGAAACCCCACTCCCCCAAGGGTGCTGTCATGATAACCAGATAAAACTCACGGCTGCAGCACACGTGCTCCTGCTGCATTAGAACTCTCCAGTAACCCTAACGTAGAATAGGAAAGCTGGCTCAGGTTGTACTTCTTCCTAGTGTGGCCCCTCATGCTCCTCTTGGAAACAGAGGTGCGTGGGATAGTTCTGCCCTGGGTGGGTGGGGAGGTCCAGACCATGAAGGGTTACAACCTGAGCCAAATCCTTCCAGCTTTAGGTAGATCAGAGTCCTAACATTGGAGGAGCATGCACAAATGCCACAACCATTGCTGGATTGGCTGTGCAACAGACATATGGGGTATTTTATCTGGAAGCAGAAGCACCCATCTGAGATAAGCACTGAAGTAAATTGAAGGAACAGCAGCATGGGTTCTCAACTGGGGATGCCACCAGACTCAAAAAAAGTAATGAAGGAGTACCCTGACTCTGAAAATGCTGATGTAGCCTTACATTTGCTTGTCTTTGACTCCCAAGCCCAAACAGCCAAGGTGGGGTGACTGGGAACAGCCTAAAGCATGAATCTGAAATGTGCCTTGAGTTCATGCCTCTGGGATCATAGTGTGTAATGTAACCTTGACCACTCTGCCCCTTACTACATAAAAATAAATTGCTGCTATTACTTTTAACCATCTCATTTATTCCATTTATATCTGGTGTTCAAAAACGATAACCTATCTTGTTTGTGGAATGACAAACTTATACTTTCAGTCAGTCAGTCAGTCAGTCCCAAAGTCGCACTGACTGTTGGGGGACATTTGATATAGCAATAACTTTCCTCCATTCTTTCCAGTATTTTGTAATCCTTGCAAAATCAGTTAATTTTAATCCCATCCAGTCTTTTATGTTGGTCCAGCTCATCCTAGGTCTTCCTCTTATTCTTTGCCGTCCACAGCACCCTAAAGGGTGGTATTGATAAGGGTGCCGGGCCTTCTTTTTACATGGCCAAACCACTGCATCCTTAATCTTCTTGATTTCAAGCAGGGACAATGCATAGTGGGTGCACGTGTACCCACGTGCACCCCCTGCATGGTGGCGGTGCACCCCTTGCAAAAAGGCACTGCCGACACTGCTGGTGACGCCTTCGGGTGGTCACTGCTCGCCACCCCCACCGCTCGCCACCATCTGTGGGTGGTCCATGATCGCCCCTGGCCACCGTCACCACTGCTGGCAGAGCCTGTGGGTAGTTGCCAACTCATGGCCGGTGTTTGCCATCCCCCTCTCCCCCCTGCTGCCAATGCTGCCACTGGCACCTGTGGGAGCTCCTCACTCACCGCCACTGGGCTCCCACCACTGCTGACACAGCCGTGCCCCTCCAGCTGCAGGGGGAAAGCGCTGTTCGTGATTTCAAGTAAGGGTTCAGATATGCTAGCTTCTTGTCTGATTTGGTATTTCACAGGTTCACTTGTTCTGTGTGCAGTGTAGGGTATGCTTAGAAGTCTTCTGAAAAGCTACATTTCAAGGGTCTCAGTTTGCTTTTCCAATGCCCTAGTGAGTGTCGAGGTCTCGCAGCCATAGAGAGTTCCTGAAATAACAACGGCATATAGTAGGTTTTCATGTGATGCTGCTCCTAGTCTAGATTTTCTTTAGCTTTGCTAGCTGTCCAGTGTCAATGGCTGTTCTTGTTTTTTCTTCTTTTTCTGATGTAACATCTTCTGTGATGGTTGTTCCAAGGTATTTAATGTGTTTTACTTTTTGTAGCTTCCATTATGAATTTTTACTAATATATCATCGTTGCTACTAGCTGATGTTATCATTACTTTGCTCTTTTTCACACTAAATTTCCATTCCATATCTCTTTGTACCCTTATGCAGCCTTTGTTATTTCCTTAAGCTCTTCTGCAGTTCCAGCTATTAGATCAATGTCACCAGCAAAACAAAAGTTGTTAATTTCTTGTACTCCAACAGACACAGTTCCAATGTGTAAACCTATACTTTATATGACACAAAATATAGTTATACAGCCCAATATATATGTTTTTGGCCATATATATAATACACACACACACACACACACACACACACACACACACATATGGCTGTAAAAGAACAATTAAATGAGAAGTACTACACACCAATCTGCTGTGAAATATATATTTCATAGTTTATCTATATTTCACACCTGACTGACATGTAGTACTTCTCATTTAACAGTTCTTAAAAGGAACCATTTTATTTAGTCTGTCATGCTCATATATCTGCCTGGCAAACAATTTCAAAAAGGAGGCTTTTAGTAGGGGTGTGTGAAACGGTCCCTATTCAATTCAGATTCAGCTTCAGCCCAAATCACGGACAGTGATTCAATTTGTTGATTCAGCTCACTGTCCCTGATTCGATTTGGCCAAATCTGAATCTGAAGATTTGATGCTGATTTGGAGAATCAGCAATTCGGTCATAGACACGGCTTAAATTTTTTTTTTTCTACACACCTTGAGGTACCAGGTGCGACTCATGAATGCTGAAATGCTGGGGTGCATGCAGCATCCCACAGCAGCACCCGGGGGGGAGGGGGCGGGGGCATGTGCTCAGTGGTGAACCTAGAAGTGGACCAGAATTGGGAACCCGGGTGCCCCTCCAGACCCAAGAGGCACCAGTTGCTGAGCTGAGGGGATTGGGGGTGGGGGGGGGGCCTGGCATGCTCCCCAGTGGACCCAGAAGAGAATTGGAAGTGCTTCTGGTCCATTTCTGGGTCCACTGCCCCCTGTGCTCCTGTGGGATGCTCCATCTGCCCCACCATCTCAGCATTCACGAGCTGCCTGGTACCTTGAGATACGTAGAAAAAACATTTAAAGCTATCTGTGGCAGCGAGAAGCCCCCACAGGCTCTTGAAGGGGATGGGGCAGAACCCACAGGCCCCAAGCTACACAAGCATACCCTGCCCCAGGGAAACTTACCTCCGGGAGCACAGCCGGAGCCGGAGCCAGAGCCGTGGCTGTGGCTGCAGCTGGCGGCGTGGG
>NW_005841933.1:425592-431558 GCF_000455745.1 Alligator sinensis
CTGTTTAATCAGCTGTTCCTGGGGCGGGGACAAGCTGATCCAATCACAACAGGTGGAGCAGCTGCTGCGGGAAGATTAAAAAGCCCCACCGGAATCTGGCAGAGAGGAGGAAAGGAAGCATGCCAGGAGTGGTGAGGCTCCTGTGACAAACAGGAGGGTTGCAACCGGCTCAGTACTGGCATCTAGAGCAGGGGGAGTGGAGACCCTGGGCAAGGTGGGGAGGGAGGATCCAGTCCACCCCCCACCTTTGTCCAGCTGCCTACATTACTGAAGATCGTTAGAGGTGTCCTTCCCAGAGGCAGCGAGGAAGACGCCAGCAAGCGAGAGCCTCACTTGTTAGCACCCAAGGTAAAAGCACTAGCTGCCGTGACAGCCGACCTAGCACACCAGTACCTGCGCCAATGCTGGTCCCCTGGAGAAAGAGGTCTATAGGGTATGGCAGAACAACGCAGGCTGCACTCTTGGTTAGCAAGTGGACGGGGTGTAGGGGAGGCGGAGCCCCACAGAATATTGCATCAAGACTGTGAGTACCACCGTCCCTGGGGTCTCCAGGAAGAGGATCACCACTGAACCTCTCCTTTCATTCAATAACACCAAGTTGTGGCAGGCGAGTTGAGGGGTGGGGGGTCCCGCTCAGGACAGATGGTATGGCACTCATCATACCCCACCTTAGGCACTTCCACATTGTCTCTATGTCCAAATCATCAAATCTTTCCAAATCTATTTGAATCAATTCAGAGTGTTCCAATTCAATTTAGAGATATTAAAGGGTCTCCTGATTTGATTTGGATTCAGAGATTTGGCCACTGAATCAGGCCAAATCTCCGTCAAATCAAATCAGTGACTGAAGCTTCGAGCAGCTCTAGCTTTTAGTTATGATTAGAACTTGCCCAAAAGTGGTATTTTCCACAAACACTTTCTTCCAATTTTTTAAGTTTTTGGTGGAAATGTTCTTTTTGACAAAATATAAACACGAAAAAGGGTTTTAATTTGTGAAAAATTAATATTCAATTAAAATTTTCCACAAAAATTCAAAAGAAAATTTTTACAGAATAATTTGCAATGAGGTTTAAATCTTCTGATTAAGGACAAATTTGAAGCTTGGCACCTGGCCTCAATAGTCAGGTTAGGTGCTTATCAATATTTTGTTGAGACAAGTTTCATTGGAACCTCACATGGCCTTAGAAAGAGCTAGAGGTTGGGGGAATCCATATCTGACCCCTTAATCTTGCTATACAAGGAAGATCAGTAAAGATTGCATTTGCAGGATGCAGGGGTAACCATCCCTTAAAAAAATCTCAACCCAGTTCTCACCAAGGGCATATCCTTGGCCAGGGACATGCCAACACTGCAATGTCTGTGCTACAGTGAGAACTCCCGATCTGCACCAGCCCAGCTTTACCTCCATGCCAGGTGAAGTGAATCAGGGCCAATCTGCAGCGTGGGCTATATCTGGAGGCCGGGGGCGGACTCGAGGAGAGAGGGACGCCAAAGGAGCAGAGGCATGGAACCAAGGACCCAGAAGCATGGGTAAGCCCTTGGTCTAATTCAGAAGAGGCAGTGGCACCCTCACCGCAGGAGTGAAGAGGAGGGTGGAAGAGGCCAGGTGCTGGAGGGGATCTGGGAGAGACGCTGGGAATGGCGGAGGCGAGGGATCCACCAAAACCACTCGCTGCGGCATTTTCCTCCTCTCTGTACTGTTTTTTTTCTCCCTCTTATGGATGTCTCTCACCCAGTGGGAGAGTTCAGCCCAAGGCCAGGCATCCGCCCAGGAAGGGAAGGGAAGCGGGTCCCCAAGGAGGCTCCACAGCTTAGACTGGGGTGGGCAGAAACCCCGAACAGCGAGGACCTGGCCCCGTCCCTAGCTGATCGCTCTGGAGGGAATCCCCAGCCACTTAAGCGGCACTTGCTGGCAATTAAGCCTTAGTGGTTCAGCTTTAAATTCCTGGGGAAGAGACCAGGGCGAGAAGGTGAACCGCTGAAGATCCTATGGTAATGGCCCCAGGCACAGAGCACCAGACCTTGAAGACGCCCCAGGAAAGGAAAAGGGAAAAGGTCAAAGAATCTCAAAAATTAAAAATAAACAAAACAAAAACAAAAAAAAGATATAAAAAAAAATTTAAAAAGTGGAATTGGAAAGTTAGCTCCAGACTGGTCCTTCCTTTGCTTCTGGGTTCAGATTTAGGGCGCTGGGCGGCCCCAGCAATTGATCTGGGTAAGAGACGGGCAGTCACCACCTCCCTTTTATGAAACTCCTATATCATCAAAGTAATGGCAGGCAGGAAAAGCAAGGGTGCCAGATTTCACCCAGATTGACCATAGGGGCGCAGCCACCCTGAGGGGCCAGTGAATGCAGCAGGATGTCGGGGCACACATCCTTACACGGTGACTGCCCGCCACTGAGTAGCACAGCCAGACAGGCTCAACTTCCTGGGAGCCATCTATACACACAGATTCATGGGTAGGATTTACTTGTAAAAGAAAACAGCAGAATTACAACTGAAACTAAGTATCAAATGCATATCAAAGTAAATATGTGGTCCAGCATAATCAAAGGAAATGACACAATGCTGAAAGTTTACCCTTAGTCCTTTGGCGTACTCTAACTGTTTTTTGCACAAGTACTGTAGGACATGTGTTAGTGTGTACTGTGTGATATCATCCCCGAATTACAGACCTCAGAATTATTTAGTCACAACAGAGTGGGAGAAGAAATGAATTTGCAACATTTGCTTGTAATTGCCTGGCTTCGGTCAGCTGCAGACAGATTCTTAAAGTTAATCATGATTTCCTGGGCAAATGTAACATTGTAAAATGCAAATTATTGAGATATTCAAGTAACTCATATTTTCTAATAAATAAATAGTTTGTATATGATGCATTAGGAATAGTATTAAATATTTATCTACATATGGAGAAACTATAAATTACAATAAAGTGTAAAAGGGTTATATTAGCTTTTCTTAAAGATAAAAATGGAAATTGTGATCAATATGATAAAAACATTAACTTAAAATTCTTCCTGTCTCTCAAAACCATATCAGTTGATGTGTTTTATGTTTATATCTCATAAAAGTGTAGGAGAGATTTAAAAACAAAATATATTAAATAAAAATAAAATGTAGCATGGAAAGTAATTTTAAATATTTAATGATATAATTAAGTCTTATTAATGTAATGTTCTTTATTTTTCAGATTAAAAATTCACAAGAATTGTCATCCCCTTTCATCTTAATCAGATGCTATGTTTGTCATAATTATTTGTTGTGTATTTTCATTAACATTTGATGAATATTAATTTTCTGAGTGGGTCCAATTCTGCTTGTAAAGAAGTCAGAGGTAGCAAGAGAAGGGCAAATATATTGTCCCTTACCTGTAGTAACAACATGGAGATATTTGACCTGATCCTGCTCTTAGTAAGTCAACAGAACAACTCTCAGGATTCGATAGGTTTAAGATTCAGTCCATTGTCAAATTTCTAGTCAGTAGCCCATATAGAGATAGGCATAGTAAAACTGAATTCCCTATGTGAATTCCACCTGGTCTATATGGACATGCTGACTAGCATCCTCACCTAGTGGTTCTATGCCTATGTACTATCTTCGTCTCTGATCCACTCTGCTTCTGAGCCCCAAATCCTGCCTCATCCTTTGTGTCATACAGCTTCTTCTCCCCATCTGTCTTTTCAGACTCAGGCTCATAATCTGGCCCACAATTCCAGCAGCTCTAGGTGCAGGATAGCCAAACTTTATTCAGTCGAGAAATCTAGGAGGACTCCTCAGTAAAGCTTCTGAACCTCAACTACAATCCAACCCTTGTGGACCTTCATTCATCTAGAATCAGCTTCCACTTACTTCAACTGGTCCTAGAATTTCATACTTACATTGCTCAGATGGAAAGAAGCTATAGAGAATCTGGTCCCCTTTGTTTTTTTTTTTTTTATCATTTCCTGACTTTTCAGTGTTTACAGAGATACATTTGGGCCAAAACCTTATCCCTTACCTCTTATTCTGTGGGTCTGCTGAAATTAACGGGACCACTTGTGTAGTAAGGTGCCGCTCAAATGGGTACTGAGAGGAGAATCTGGCCTTTAAAGCTCTTTTAACATAATTTTGGGAAATTTACACTTATGCAATCCAACATATTAGTTTGTTGCTTGTCGTAGAAGTCCCAGTGTTATTTTCAGTCCCACTGTTAAGCGGCATCTGTAGCACAAAGCATAAAAATAATTTAGTCAAATAAAAAAAAAGCTAAAATAATTTAAGTGACTAGGAAGGTAGACATCCAATGCTATATTCAGGCGATACTGTTTACACAAAACAGTGGCATCAGATCATTTTTAAAGACCTGATATTGTCTCATTTTTAATTATGAAGGATAAAATAAAATTGAGTGACTGAGAGAAATAAATAGATAATGAAGTACCAAGTATTTGTATATAGAAGCTCCTTATTAAAATGACTGTCTCCTTCTACTGCTTAATTTAATTTATGTAAGGCAGGTTCTCACTTGTTTTGCTCATAGAAATGCACAGGTATTAGGGTATTAATAAGACATAAATTGGGCCACACCCAGAGCTTGAAAAATTATATTAACCTCTTCCCTGCCTATGCGTCCCCCTGGACTTCACTCCTTGACCTATACAGGTATATTGTGCTATGAACACACTCCATCAGTTGCATCTGTACTCTCCTCCTTCTAGATCTCTCCTAGGAACTTTCTCTCCACCGTTCTGATCACTGGGGCAAGAGGGGAAGTCAGTAACTATTATTAAGCTAAGTAAAGACGGGCAAAAAGCCCAAGGCTGAATCTATCCAATGTTTGCAGGTTAGTCTAAGTTGTGTAGCTCAACCATATAAGCAAATAAACAAACATTCCAGACTCATGATACTGGAAATGCAGTCACATGCCTGAAGTGGCCCAGACTAGAAGCTGGAGGGGGGGCACTAGAGAAGGTGCTAGAGCTGGAGCAGACTGATTGGACAAAGGCTAGCCCACCCACCCTGCAAGACTGGGCTTGTGGGGAAGTACAAAGCATCCTGAGATTCTGGGGGACTGTGAGTTAACTTGAATCTGGAGGGGATTGCAGACAGAGTTCAGTAAACCAATTTAATGTAAATCAGTTAAGTATGATACTACATCCATGCAGATTTATCTTAAACTGGTTTCAGCCATTTTGAAAGTGGTGTATGTGCACTGAACTTCTGTTGTGTTAGAGATTTAAACTGGTTTCCAATCACTTATACTGGTTTATGTGTAATTTCTGTCCCCAGCTTTAGTGACAGGTAAAATGGACACCACTAGGTATGTTATTTTCAGCTCATGTAGCTTCCATTAAAGTAAGTGGATGATAGACTAACGAATTAAATGTTACACAAGAAATGTTTAAACCCCCCCCGAGAAAATTACTATTTTTCAACCAGCAAATCTCTCTCGTAGTCATATAGACAATATAAAAATAATTAACTATACAATTATTTAGCTTTTTAGTTATAGCAAAAAAAACAAAACTGGCTCCATTCAATGCAGCTATAAAATATATTTGTATACAATAGAGATATTTATGAGCACAGGCAATAAACTGAACACCTGCATTTTCCTTTACATTATTTTATTCATTTTGCACTTATTGTGTACAGTTTAGAGAGAGATTTCCAAACTTATACAACTAGCTCATTCTGTGACTTGGAACAGAGAAAGTCAATAGAAACTAAGGCCATTCGATAAGACACATCAGGCCTCTTATGCTCCAGTGTTTCCATTTGTTTAATGAAAATCACAATCCCTATTTTGGTAAAATAAGTTGGGCGAGTCCAGACAAGACTGCACATGCCTCTTGCAGTGTCTCAAACCCCCGCTAGCCCTGCCTGCTCCCCCAGTCCCCCCATCCCTTCCCTGCCTGGCCCCATCCCCCGCCTGCCCCCTAAGCCCATGATCCCTTCCCCGCCCGGCCCCATCCCCTGCCT
>NW_005841933.1:431709-436482 GCF_000455745.1 Alligator sinensis
GCCGCTGCCCTGTGCTACCCAGGGGGGCTGTGCCAGGAGGCCCCAGAGCCCCCACAGCTCCTGTTTCTATGGTGAGTAGAGGCTTTTTTTTTAAGTGCCAGAGCCTGGGATGGGGTCAGGTGGGGCAAAAATTGGGGAACTGCAAGAGCCAGTAGGGGATGGGGCCAGGTGGGGCAGCAATTGAGGGGCTGGGGTGGGGTACCTAGGCTCTTCAGGGGAGTAGCCCTTGCAGGGGCCATTTGGCCCCTGGTGAGGGACTAACTCTGGTGGGAGGGGCTGTAACCCCTGGTGGGGGGCCTGTAACCCCTGTGGGGGGCAGCAAAACATAGGTATTCAGAATTCATTTTATTATGATAATAGAGATACTGCTAGGCATCCAAATTACTTTAACACTGTAGATATATCAATAAAACATGCCCAACTGATTGCTGTCTCTCTGTCTCTCCGTCTCTCTCTATATATAGTGGTCTTTTGTTTTAGTTGTGGAGAAACATGGATTTTGGGGTATTTTACAGAGTGAATGGGATTTTTTTATCAGGGATTTTTTAGTTTTCCAATAGGGAACACCAAAATTCCTGATAGGGAGGCCAGTGCTGCTAGGGAGGCCAGTGGCAGGACCCTGCCTGCTCAGAGCTGGCACCTTGGACCCAGGTAAAGGTGGCTGACCTCCTGACCAATCGGGGTCAGGAGGACATGCTTTGACAGTTCAAAGCAAACCACCACACTGGGAATATCTTCCGGGAGATAGCTGCCCAGATGGCCAGGCAAGGGCACACATGGCAGTAATGCTGTACAAAGACCAACCCTGCAGCAACAGCCCACTGGGAGCTGGCCCAGAGGGGCAGATGCCTCTAATGGCTGTGCAGTCTCCATCCAGGTCTGGCAGGTGCGCAGCAGATCACAGCCAGGCAGCAGCCCCCACTGCCAGACTGACGCCCGGGCGGCAGCCCCCACTGCCAGACTGCTGCAGTGGGTAAAGGGTGCAGGGAACTCTCAGGGCTGCTTCATCAGTCCAGCTGGCACAAGGGGTAGTGTCCCCAGGTACCAATTGGCTGGGCCCCAGAAGCTCCTGAGAACGAGTAGCCCTGAGCTACTTACCAGGGCAGATTATTGTACTGCTGGGGCCAGGACAGGGCAGCTTTTTATACTGCTGGGGACAGCAGAGGTGCTGGCCCCAGGCTCTAGCTCCCCCTAGCTGCAGATCCAGGAGGAGCCAAGCAGGGTTATTTTGCCCCAAGTGGAACAATTTGCTCCACAACAAAGTGCATGTCCAAGCATGTGCACTGAGGCAAAAAGTCCCAGCTCAAATTTACACCGCTTCTATTCAAGCTGCTGCAAGTGCATGTGGTTGTATGTGTGGACGCGCCCATTGAGGCAACAGACAAGAGGTACTTTCCAAGTACAAAATGCTATTTGTTTTATCAATAATTACCCATTATGTAGATGCAATGAGTGCATGAACAAATTAGGCCCCATCCCCCTCAGCCCCCAGAGGCCCCATTGTGTGATGGGGACACAATTTTGGCAACTAGCCCAGAAAATATAACCCTTCAAGTCTATGGACCACTTCCTCTTCACGTATAAATTAGTAGAGCTCTACTTACGTCTGTGAGGCTATCACCTGCTGAGGTTATGGCCCTAGATTTCTGCAGTCAGTGCATTTCAAGAATTTTTCCACTTTTTATTTTGTTCTGCTTCTCCTTAGCACTTTTGGTTTCTTTTAATGTAAAATACTGCTAGTTTATAGTATAATGTGTGATACATTTTACAGCAAATGATGATGCAGGATATAGTTTAGATCTGAATGTGCTTCAAGATATTGTTGGGGTTTACTGAAAAACACAGACAAGAAGTAATAGTGCTAAGGCTGAATATCTTATAGACATCTTTTTCCTCAACTCAAGGCAATATTTTTCAAAGCTAGTGTTTCTAAGACCTGCAGGTTATTGGTCAGGGTCTTGTTGATTTTTACCAATGACTAAGAATTCCCTCATTTTTAGTTAGACCTTTAGTATTATACAAAATTTTCAAATTATATACTGCTTCAAGCTGCCTATAGACCTGGGAGGATGACACTGGGCATGTCTACACGTACCCATTTTGAGCAGGATTAGCTTAAAATTGCTGTTTTTAAGGTGCATTAAGAGTATGTGTCCACATGCATGCACCTTTAATGTGCCTTAAAAATGGCAATTTTAGGCTAACCCCACCTAAATTTGATACCTGCATAAAGCAAGTAACAAATTTAGGCACAATTAATGAAGTTGCGTTAGCCCACGTGTAGACACTTAATGCGCATTTACATGGTGCACATCTGCATGTGGACTAATGCAACTTAGCTAATCACACCTAAAAATTAATGAGCCTTAATGCGCATTAGCACATCTACATGTAGACGCATGCCTAAATCGCCTTAAGGCATTAAGTTTAGGTGCACATAAATAGATGTGTAGACTTGCCCATTGTGTTGCTTTGCACTCAGTGCACATTTTCAAGATTATCTTCACAACTATAAGACTCCAAACAATGTTTTCAATGTAAGTTTGAATTTGGGAGCACAATTCCATGGTAAAGCTAGCCTTCCATCAGAGAATGCATAGGAGACAGAGAGGCCTCCATTTTTTCACTAATACATTTTAATTCAGCCTTATTCTTATCACAGCTAGGTTGCAGAGGCATAGTTCCAGCACTTAAACAAATCTGCCTCAGAATCATAACCCTGTTACTTATTTAGGAGTCTTGTTCATGCTCTTTGTGTGACCATGCAAATATGTGCAGTAGTTTGTCTAAGGAACCAGCCTCAATTTCAGTGCTTGCTCTCAATGAGAAATAGGAAGGGGCAAACAGAGAAAATAGTTGGCAGAGCCAGGGCTACAATCAAGTGCTGGTTGGTAAAGCTGGCCATCCCTGAGAGGGAACTACGCTACATACTCATAGTTCTGTATGCTATCCTCACGGCAAGTGGGAAGCTCTGTGGAAAAGGCCTCTTCAGGCTCCCTAAGGCACGAAAGTTCCACAACACCTGCAAAACGGGCTGTGTTAAACAGGTCCAGTCAAAACTACATTGAATGACTAAAGAGACAAGTAGGCAGACTGTTAATTAGATCGACAGACTAATTACAAAAGATATAAAAGGTATGTTGCCCTGGAACTTTGGAGATGTCCTTAATCTACCCTTGCTACACACTCTAAGCACCCAAGAGAATTGATATGAGAATATACTCCATTATACAGTTACATTTCAGGAGGCACACCTTGTTTAAAGGCACAGAAGTAAAAACAATCAGATTTCATTTGAGCCAATATGCTGTTTCATCTTTAATTTTGTCATCACTTGATCAGAAGGCAATGAAATGCTCAAACCAGTGAAAATCTTAGGTATGCACAGAAAGTCTGATACAAAAGAAATTCCAAAGAGAACAATACCTTAGCTGAGGCATGAAACAATTTAGCCACAAAATGACGTAGTTTTTTCAGCCGGGTTAATTTCAAATGCTTGTGGTACTGAAGGAGTTAATACTTAGGCACTGCACCGACCAACAGGCATTTTACTGTGACATTAAGTGCTTTTTGATAAAGAGTAATACGTCCTGTTTGACTGCTTTTCTGGAGGTGGTATAGGAGCCACGTATAGAGAGCATGGTTGGAAGACTGTACACATGAAACATGTAATAGCTTTAAATATCACAGCAGTACAAAACTACAGATAGTCAAAACTTTTAGCCAAAACATGTTTTTAGTAGCAGCTCTATGCAAGAAATATCTCTGTGAAAGCAATAGTATAGATAGGAATTTTTCTGTAACTAGAGGGAAAAAAAGAAAGCCAAGCAACCCACATAAATCTTCTGTCAAGCCTCACGGGAAACCCCAGAGGTGAAAAATGAGTCATAATAAGAATTATTTGTTGTACCTACTATATGCAGTCAATCAGCCATTCAGACATAGAAGACTTTTACCCTCTGTCTCTATCAGATAAACTGTACAACCCTTTCAGAACACTTTAAGACTGATGTAAATTGATGTGAAGCGTGAATACCTTCAGACGCAGTCACATTCATACACCAAGGTTTCTAACTTTTCTATTTCACCATGCTTAGCAAAAAACATCTGATGAACTAGGATCACAACAAGAAATTACATCTAGTTTTGAGTGGGTGTTGAGGAGGAGCTGATGGATCACTGAGGTTATGGAGGGGAGAAAACTATCAAAATCATGGGGTTGTCTGGGTAGCAGTTCTGGTTGGGTGCTGCTAAGGGTAGGACAAAGTGTAGCCCATGATGTTGCAGCAGTAGAACTCATTCTGAGCCTGTGGACCGAGAAACCAGAGGAACCAGAATGCTGGCTCCACTGCTGTCACTGTATAGTGGGGAAAAAGAAAAAGTAGGAGAAAGAACTGTGGATCTACTGCAAGGGAAGGCAATAGAGAACATAGGAGAAAGTGGACCTCTTTCTCTTCGTCTCTGTGGCAGAAATGCCACCGTCGGTGCCCCTCTCCAGAGATCTGTCTCAGCCAGCCTGAGAGGCTGCTGTTGAATCCCTCAGGGTGGGGATCTCCCACCTTGTCTGCATGACAAAAGCCTGGCGCCTGGGAGGCGATGCTCTGGTCACCTGGGCAGGGAGGGGAAAAGCCCGGCCCTGTACGCGGGCCCAGGTAGCCAGGGATGCTTGGCAGATTGGTCAGTTTGTAGCCAGTATTGGCAGCTTCGATTGGACCGGGCTGCTGAGGGCAGAGAGGGGGTAAAAAGGCCTGGGCCAGGAAGAAGGGCAGCCAT
>NW_005841933.1:439390-439806 GCF_000455745.1 Alligator sinensis
GGGAGGAACGATTGAAAAGCTTGCGGGACCTGCCAGCGCACTGGCAAAATTGGGGACAAGAGAAGGGCTGCCCTGCAGCCCCTCCCTATCATCGAACAACCCTTCCATAGGGTGGCAGTGGACATTGTGGGAACGCTGAAGCATAGGACTCGAAGGTCTTCTGCCAGCTAGGTTTTCCCTCTGAGATCCTGATGGACGGGGGTGGGAACTTCATGGCGGAGGTGATGAAGTGCCTGTGGGACTGCTGTGGGGTGCAACACCTTAAGACCACAGCCTACCACCCTCAGACAAATGGGCTGGTGGAAAGGTTCAACGGGACTTTGAAAGGTATGCTAAAGGCCTATGTGGACTCCAACCCCAATGACTGGGATGAGAAACTGCCGCATCTGCTCTTTGCCTACCGGGAGGTGCCCCAG
>NW_005841933.1:442770-451553 GCF_000455745.1 Alligator sinensis
GGAGACTTATTGAGGGGTGGGTCTAAATTATGCCAAGGAGGCCCCTTAGGTCTGTGGACTAAGGGAGGCTTCCTAATAAGCCCCTGACTTGGGGAAGTGCCCCAAGTGCTTGTATTGGGTCTAGTACCCATTGGACGATCAGGCCTGTGTTCTCCAAGGTGCGCAGAGCCAGAAGGGAGTCTAGAGCCTTGGATGGTGGCAGCGGGAACCCCAGGCTAGCAGGTGTGCTCCAGGGAAGGGATCGGCGTCTCTTCCCCCCAGTAGGGTGCGTGGAGGTGCATGTGCACCCCCTGAGAGCCTTGGTGTCAGCCAGCATTCCCGGGCAGAGGGGGCAGGTGAGAGCACTGGTGTCTCCCCTGAGAGCACTGGCCAGGGAGTGGGGGCTCTCCTGGAAGTGCCAGTGCTCTGCTGGAAGTGCCAGCGGTGTGTCCAGAAGCGCCATCAGCGCACCACTGCCACATGTGGGTCAGTGGGATCAGCTGCAGGGGTACTCCTCCCGGTCGGCAGGATCAGCCCAGGGGGGACCCCCTGGTCAGTGACTGGCCACTAAGGGGGCAAGTGGCCTCCCTGACTCAGGAGGCACCAGTTGCCCATGCTCTTCCTCATCTTTTCTCTATTAGTCCCTCCCATGTCCTAGAATCAACCTGCTACAGAACAGGCTGAACTTCTAATTTGTGTAGAGCTTTTCTTCTAATCACATTGCAACCCACCTTAGGCATACATCTTCAGGGTAAGAAACATTACAGTGAATCTCCTCAGCAGAGTGACATTTATCATACGCAGCTGCTGGTCTGCTTCTCCACTACTTTATCTGATTTTTTTTCCCTCTCCAGGAAGAACATGAGCCCTCCCACCATCTCATTCCCCACCCCAGATGATGCTTTAACAAAAACATAAATGGACCCAATCAAAAACCGAAAAAAAGCTGGCAAACATTCATTTAAATAAAAATTATACATTTATTTTAGTAGCAGTTTTGACACTCTTTGTGCATTTTCTGTGAAGATCTGTACGAGCAAATTTCTGTTTATAAGAATGTCCACAGAGAATTAAAGCACTATGAATAACCCGGCAGGAAAAATTATGCTGAGGGGAAACCAGCACGGGTTCGTAGCAGGTAGATCATACCTGACTAATCTAGTCTCTTTTTATGACCCGGTTACAAAACACCTGGACACAGGAGTAGGGGTTGACGTCGTTTACTTAGACTTCAGGAAGGCCTTCGATACGGTATCCCACCCCACACTGGTGAACAAGTTAAGAGGCTGTGACTTGGATGACTGCACAGTCCAGTGGGTGGTGAATTGGCTAGAGGGTCGCACCCAGAGAGTCGTAGTGGATGGGTCGGTATCGACCTGGAAGGGTACGGGCAGTGGGGTCCCGCAGGGCTCGGTCCTTGGACCAATACTCTTCAATGTCTTCATCAGTGACTTGGACGAGGGAGTGAAGTGTACTCTGTCCAAGTTTGCGGATGACACAAAACTGTGGGGAGAAGTGGACACACCGGAGGGCAGGGAACAACTACAAGCAGACCTGGACAGGTTGGACATATGGGCGGAAAACAACAGAATGCAATTCAACAAGGAGAAATGCAAAGTGCTGCACCTAGGGAGGAAAAATGTCCAGCACACCTACTGCCTAGGAAATGACCTGCTTGGAGGCATGGAAGCAAAAAGGAGTCCTAGTGGACTCCAAGATGAACATGAGTCGTCAGTGTGATGAAGTCATCAGAAAAGCTAATGGCACTTTATCGTGCATCAGCAGATGCATGACGAACAGAACCAAGGAGGTGATACTTCCCCTCTATCGGGCACTGGTCAGACCGCAGTTGGAGTACTACGTGCAATTTTGGGTGCCGCACTTCAAGAGGGATGTGGATAACCTGGAGAGGATCCAGAGAAGGGCCACTCGTATGGTTAAGGGCTTGCAAGCCAAGCCCTATGAGGAGAGACTAGGGCACCTGGAACTCTTCAGCCTCCGCAAGAGAAGGTTGAGAGGCGACCTTGTGGCTGCCTATAAGTTCATCATGGGGGCACAGAAGGGAATTGGTGAGGCTTTACTCACCAAGGCGCCCCTGGGGGTTATAAGAAATAATGGCCACAAGCTAGCAGAGAGCAGATTTAGATTGGACATTAGGAAGAACTTCTTCACAGTTAGAGTGGCCAAAGTCTGGAACGGGCTCCCAAGGGAGGTGGTGCTCTCCCCTACCCTGGGGGTCTTCAAGAGGAGGTTAGATGGGCATCTAGCTGGGGTCATCTAAACCCAGTGCTCTTTCCTGCCTATGCAGGGGGTCGGACTCGATGATCTATTGAGGTCCCTTCCAACCCTAACATCTATGAATCTATGAAAAACCACCTGAATGTGTATTTGTACCAGGAATGTTCAGAATCTTAAAAGTTCCTTGTGAATGTGGTTCTCATCCCATTAAGAGACAGAAACCATAAAGAAGATCAATTATACAGCATGAACAGTGAATTATGTAAACAATTTTCACCTGGATTTTACTTGGGTATAAATTACCACCGAAGGGTTAAGGCAGTCCACTGATTCCCACATTTTTTTCTGGTTTATAGTACAATAGATTCACTTAACTCAAGGGCTAATCAATAATAAAGAAAATGACACCAGCTATTTTCCCTCATGATTTGTCCATTATATACTTAACTTTTAATCTTCTATGTGACACTAACCATTGAACAGAAGGGACCGGGTACTCTGGCTAATATAAAACCAGTCTTTTCTGGCATCTTCTCTTCTCTGGTAACAGGATTAGATTAATTGACTGGTGGTGTCTCTTGTGCAATATGTCCAGTCTCTAGAGGGTGTTACTGTTTACACAATGGGTGTTGTCCCACAAATATGACCCATTATAATTGTATACTTTAGTTATTTGGTATGCTAAGGTGTCGGCTAGCCAGTCAGGAATTAGAATACTACTCTCTAGATCCTCAGCTGATATATATCATTGCTACAAATTAGTGGAGTTATACCAGCTTGTCCCATCTGGGGATTTGCCCTCAGTGAAAAGCAAAAGGAGGGAAAGATTCACCAAGGAAATGAGAAAATAGGATTATCAACCAAGAAAACAAGTAGTCAGAGGATGAGCAAACAGACAGATATGGCTCCAACTACGTCACACCCATAAGATGCCTTCCAGGATTCTTGGCCTCAGACCTCAGGCATCTACTGACTGGTCCTACCAGTATGTACATGCACAAATCACTGTTCAGGTACTCCAGGGCCCTAAGTTTGAAGATTGGCATAAACAATCTTCAAGCTACAAGCTACAAAGACAGTTTGAGACCATCAGAAGTCCATATGAGAAAGTCTCAGCTAGATCATGGCCTGTTCCACAAATGGGCACTACTAAGCCTACAAAAATGCCATCACCGACCTATGACTTTCCTCCAGCTAAAATCTCACTAAATCCTAATGAATTATATAAATTCATATTTAGGTGAGAATCATCTGGGCATTGGCAAATATAGTACAGAGCAGAGGCTTGTTCTCCTTCAAACTTCCTAACATGAACACACTCTTCAGGACAAGCACTCACCAGTCATTTTACAGCTATAACCCAGTTTGGCAGTGACCCTTGATATTTCAAGCTACCATCTCTAGCCATCCTTTTGGCTTCCCTTTAGAAAAGTGAGTCAAAATGTCTAAGTATTACTGGGGCAGACAGTCCCTTGCTCTCTTTCATCTTTCTCACTTTAAAACGTTGCAAGTCAAGTAGCTTCAAGCTGTGGGTGTTTGTGAACCAGTGGAAGCAGACAGAGTCCCTTTCTCTTCCTTTTCTTTTTGTTTTTCTTTCCCTACACAAAGTACCAGTGCTGGTGTTGGTGGCTACTGCACAGAACAGCTGCCTGAGTGATATCACATTCAAGAAGAATTTAATCCCTGCCTAAACAGCCATTCTTGTTCTTCCAGTTCTCCTGTCACACTGCTTCTTTTTTCCCTCCGCCCCCTTGGAAAATTTTGTTTTCAAGGTGGGAGCTTTGTCTGAAGAACAGGTTTTTCTTGCTAGCTTATTCATTGTTACATATGTCAATGCCAGGTTTTGGGTGAAGGTGTTCTATATGGCTGTAAACATCAGGGAGCCTGGCCTCTGAAAGTCTACCATTTTTGGACACAAAGTCATTTCCACGTAGACCCTGCCTGAGCAGTGGTCTTGGGCAGCCCAGCATTGTCGCCCAAGAACTACATTAAGGACCCAACTATAGAAGTGCAACCAGCAAAATTACCACAACTACTCTTAAAATGAAATTAGATAGCATTCCATTAGGTATTATGAAATACAGAGCCAAAAGTTCATAATAGCTAATGTATGATTCCACTGATATCTATAATTGCCATGCTAAATGCGTGGATAGAGGGTGAGTCAGCCTCCATGTTAACTCACCCCTACCTCTGTGATGAGACTGGTCAGAAGATGTCAACTGTGATGGACACCGTCCTCTGGGAACTGGACTGAGACAAACTCCTCTCACTATAGGTTTTGAGATAGTGTTGATCTTCCATCCCTGGCTACTGACTGACCTGAATTGAATTCAAACTACTGAATTAGAGGGGAAAGACTGTTCTCTACAAACCTCCCAAACCACGCAGTAAGAGAAGATTTTTTTGTTTGTAACTTTAATTTCAGAAACCCCCTTTTTAAGGCATGCCTACTGACTACCCAGTGATGCTGAATTATTCTGTAAACATGTTTTTAAACATCCCAATCCCTCTCCATCACCACCTCATTCTTGCTCTTGGGAATGAAGGATCTTTTCTCTGACATTTTAAAGCATTAAAGAAGCTCCAGGGCTGAAGAAAACATTTTTCATGTAATCTTTGAAAACTTTAGTTGTCAAGGAGACTGAGACCTCAGCGACCAGGTAAGGAGGTCTATGCAGCATATTAAGATTCGTGAAAAGAAGGCACAGGGATGCCAGTTATACCTGGAGGCAAACACGCTAGGTGAGTCAAAAGCACCCTGCTTCCTGGCATACCCTTTATTATGCAATTAAACAGCAACACTATTTGCTTCTCTTTGGATGGTGCCATCTATTGAGTAAAACATTATTAAAGCACCTCATTCAGATGATATATTACCTTAATCAATCACCAGATTGAGGTGCACTCTGGAAATGCCATTCATAGGAATGCTGCTTCTCAGGGAACAAAGGGTTCAAGAGCATATTTGATATAATTATGGGGAAAAAATGACAGCCAATAAGCAAAACACACAAAAAAAAGTACTCTCCTCAACTCCAGGCAAAAAGGATAGTATGAAATGAGTCTGCCCTCTCAGATACTATTTCTGTTGCCAGAACAGGAGGCCTTGTGCAATGCATAGATAAAGGAGGAAGGGGGAAACAGCTGATTGATGGCTTTGACTTTGGTTATATTGAAATTTCACCTGCAAATCCAAATTTTTTTTTCTAACTCTCCTTGGTAGCATTTTTACCCAGAGCAGAAATGGATCAGCTTCCACAGAGGAGGAAGATGACATTCCCCAAGACTCCAATAAGCCCAAATTATTTGTAAAGTTTGTAAATGGTGGTAATGGCATTAGGAATGAAACCAGAGGTGCTTGGAGTTTGAAGGCGCGAATAAGTTTCACTTTGAATGGACTTAGCATTTATAAATACACCATTCCTATAGTGCTATTGTAATTATTCATTTATAAATGATAAATAAATGCCATTCATCTGTACAAAGAATAATTATAACATATTGCAGGAGGCCTGTACATATAATTTTGGACACTACTCTTTCTCAGGTCTCCGTTCTACTATTAAGCCTTCCAGTACTGGTCCTCATAGAAGCTTCTGAGCTATATCAAAATATGTTAGTTGAATTTCCAGAATGTCATTGGGACTTTATCAACTCAAAAGAGGCACAATCCATACATCATTGAACATTGTCAATGAATTTGTCCAGTGATTCATTAACATGAGGAAGCCCAAAGAGTCTGAAATCACTGAGACAAGGTATGCCTATACAGCGGTCACTGCTGTGACTTCAGTTCATCTAGACATACCCAATATAACTTTATTAGCAAGTTCAGGTACTGATAGGGTAAGCATTAAAGCACAGAACTCAGAAAGGCCATAAAACAGCTCAAATAATTTGGGTAGGAAGGCTTGCACTGAGTGCTGAATATTAGGGCTGTGCAAAGCTTCAGTCCCTGATTCTATTCAGCAGAGATTCAGCCAGATTCAGTGGCTGAATCACTGAATCCGAATCAAATCAGAAGACCCTTTAATCTCTCCGAATAGAATTAGAACCTCCTAATTGATTCAGAGAGATTTGGAAAGATTCAGAGATTTGGACATAGAGATAGCTTTAAAAGTTTTTCCTACATACCTCTCGGTAGCAGGGACTCATGAATGCTGCAATGCTGGGGTGCATGGAGCGTCCCACACAAACATGGGAGGCTCCTCAGCGTGCTCAACAGCAGACCCAAAAGTGGACCAGAAGCACTGGTCTTTGGGGACTCCATCCTGAGGGGAACCGAAGGTCCAATTTGTCGCTCGGAGCCCTGGTCATGGCAGGTCTGCTGCATGCCCGGAGCGAGGATTTGCAACATCACAGAGACCATCCCTAAAATCATCAAGCCCTCTGACTACTACCCACTGGTTGTGGTCCATGTGCGTACAAATGATGCATCCAAGGGCAAGCTGGATAACATCATGGAGGACTACAAGGCCTTGGGACACCAACAGAAGAAGACAGGAGCCCAGGTGGTATTTTCGTCCATTCTCCCAGTAAGTGGACAGGGTAGGCATCATGAGGCCTGCATTGACATGGTTAACCAGAGGCTTCGGAGCTGGTGCCATGAGGCAGGCTTTGGGTTTTTTGACAACAACCCATGTTTTTGTATGGAGGGCATGCTGGGGTGGGATGGGCTTCATCTCTCCCCTAAGGGCAGACATATCTTTTCCTCTAGGTCGGCTGATCTCATACAGTGGGCTTTAAACTAGCTTCACCGGGGGAAGGGGCCACTGCAAGTGGAGAGGATGCTTCACCAGCATGCAGGGTGACAAAAGGAAGCCCAGATAAGCATCAATGTCCTGGGACTAGGGAGCCACAACTGTTCTGGGAGTGGGAGGGAGGCACCTCAGGAGGCCTCAAGTGCCTCTACACTAATGCTTGCAGTATGGGGAGTAAACAGGAGGAACTGTACCTCCTGATTGCGAGTAAGAACCCAGACTTAGTAGGGCTCACAGAAACCTGGTAGGACCCTACCTACAACTGGGCAGTGGGCATTCAGGGATACACCCTATATAGAAGACACAGGACAGAGAGGAAATGTGGGGGGGTTGTGCTCTATATCAAAGAGCACCTCACATCATCAAGGATTAGCTTCAGGTTAGAGGAGGTTCGGGCAGAGACACTATGAGTCAAACTACAAGGGGGGCATGGCGAAAGAGACCTTATGGTGGGTGTCTACTACAGACCACCCAACCAGGGAGAAGAGCTGGACCAGAACTTCTCCAGTCAGCTTATGGAGGCGGTTAGGTCAAGGGATGTTATTGTCATGGGTGACCTAAACTACCCAGACATTTGCTGGGAGGAGAAGATAGCCAGGTCTGACTGCTCACATAGGTTTCTGGCTGTATTACAGGACCTTCACCTTATCCAGGAAGTACACAGACCCACTAGGCGTAACGTCTTGCTGGACCTGGTCCTGGCCACGGGGGATGACCTGGTGAGGGGACTGCAGGTCCTTGACCACCTGGGCGATAGCGATCATCACCTGCTGGATTTCACTATCCAACACAGGGTGTCAAGGGCTTACACAAAGGCTAAAGCCCTTGACTTCAGAAAGGCCAACTTCAATGATCTTAGGAGACTAGTTGGG
The DNA here is from genome assembly GCF_000455745.1 of Alligator sinensis. Classification (NCBI taxonomy): domain Eukaryota; kingdom Metazoa; phylum Chordata; order Crocodylia; family Alligatoridae; genus Alligator; species Alligator sinensis. The sequence continues at coordinate 450,623 of NW_005841933.1, forward strand.
GAGGCACTGAGGGCCCAGAAGGTAGAGGAGACGGGAGTCCATGAGGGATGGTCATACCTTAAGGGGACAATCCTCCGGGCCCAAAGGATCATAATCCCTGAGAGAAACAAGAGGGGTAAGAGTGCTCAGAAACCTCCTTGGCTCAGCAAGGGCATTCAGCAATACCTGAGGACTAAAAGGGGGGCGTACAACCAGTGGAAAGGAAGAGTACTCCTCCTCAGCCCGGGAGTGTAGGAGGGCTATTAGGAAGGCCAAGGCAGAGATGGAACTCAGGCTAGCGTCCAGGATTATGGACAACAAAAAGTCCTTTTTCAAGTACATTGGGAGCAAAAAGAGGGCACCAGGCAATGTAGGGCCCCTGCAAGATGCAAACAGTAATCTTGTGGCTATGCCAGACAAGAAAGCTGATATTTTTAACAGTTTCTTTGCCTCTGTTTTCTTGAACAGGGACTGGAACATCCCTCCTACCAGAGGTAGTAACAATATCGGGGATAGCTTTGTCAGGCCTTCAGTCAGTGTAGATGTAGTTAGGGATCTTCTGGAAGGGCTAGACATTTTTAAATCTGCAAGTCCAGATGCCCTCCACCCAAGGGTGTTGAGGGAGCTGGCAGGGGTCATCGCAGAGCACTTGGCCCGGCTGTATGAGCATTCATGGTCATCTGGCCAGGTGCCGGGGAATTGGAAACTGGCTAATGTGGTCCCAATTTTCAAGAAAGGGAGGAAGGAGGACCCAAGTAACTATAGACCTGTAAGCCTTACCTCAGTGCTCGGGAAGATCTTGGAGAGAATCATCAAGGAGCACATCTGTGGGGGGCCAGCAGGGGAGATCATGCTCAGGGGCAATCAGCATGGGTTCACCAAAGGCAGGTCCTGCCTGACCAACCTGATTGCCTTTTATGACCAAGTAACTAAATCCTTGGATGATGGTGTC
>NW_005841933.1:452164-455735 GCF_000455745.1 Alligator sinensis
GCAGCAGGACAGGCCCTACGAGGAGAGACTGAAGGACCTGAACCTGTTCAGCCTCAGCAAGAGAAGGCTGAGGGGGGACCTGGTGGCTGCCTACAAGTTCATCAGGGGAAATCAAAAGCAAATAGGCAGAGCTCTTTTCTCCCCAGCACCACCTGGGGTGACAAGGAACAATGGTCATAAGCTGATGGAGAATAGGTTTAGGTTGGAGATCAGAAGGCAATATTTTACAGTTAGGGTGGCCAAAATCTGGAACCAACTTCCCAGGGAAGTGGTCCTCGCCCCTACCTTGGGCAAATTCAAGAGGAGGTTGGATGATCGCCTGTCTGGGGTCTTGTGAACCCAGCATTCATTCCTGCCTGTGGCAGGGGGTCAGGCTAGATGATCTGTTAGGTCCCTCCTGACCCTAGCTACTACGAAACTATGAAACACTGCCGCTGCACGTCCAGGACCGCTGGGGAGTACGTAGGGGGGCTCCCTTGTGTCCCCCCGGCTCAGTGACTGGTGCCTCCTGGCTCTGGGGGGGGCAGCTGGGATGCCCCTGCAGCCAGTCACCAAGCCAGGGCCCCTCCCCCCCACCCCGCATGCTCCCTGGCAGACCCAGAAGTGGACCATAAGTACTTCTGGTCCACTTCTGGGTTCACTGCTGAGCACGTGGAGGACCCCCCACACTCCTGTGGGATGGTCCATTTGCCCCAGCATCGCAGTGTTCGCAAGCTGTGCCTGCTACCTCAAGGTATGTAGAAAAAACTTTTAAAGCTGCGTCTGTGTCCAAATCGCTGATTCTCTGAATCAACATCGAATCTTCAGATTCAGATTCGGCCGAATCGAATCAGGATCAGTGATCCAAATCAATTAATCGAATCACTGTCCCTGATTCAGGCCAAATCCAAATTGAATAGGGCCTGCTTCACACACCCCTACTGAATATACACTAGTCACAATTTAACAAACCATTAAAATGGCCCCAATTCACTGAACTAGAATTTAGAACACCCAATCTAAAATTAGTAAAGCAGGCCTCAAACAGCAGTGTTCTCTTGATTTTGAAAGGACCCTGTCAAATACCGTGTTATAGGTTTTTAGCTTTCTCTTTTCCATTCTTTATAACACCCTTTCCAAGGCTTGCAAAATCATTTTTTTCTCTTAACATTGATTTTTTTCCCCCTTGTGTGTTAAATGGAGTTGAAATTAACATGGCCATTTTTGTTTAACAACTAGAAATTCAACTTGTGAAGTGCATTATCACGCCAAAATATCTCTGTTTGTCCACCAGCATCGATTGATGTCAGCACAACACTAAGAGTGAAGAGTGTTCAATAATAGCTATGGAAAAGGCTGCAAGGGAAACACAACATACTGTTCCTGCACCCCTGTCCCCCGGCCCTTCCCTCACCTCCCAGACCTACATAAATTTAGTTATTTAAAAACATGCACATATTTTGTTGGACTATCAGAACAAAGGAGAAAAAGGAGAAAAAATTGGATGGAAAAGAAATGACACTGCCCAAATAGTGTGTAGTGTTGTTTGAAATATTGCTGTTTTCCCTTTCTTGCTCAGCACATTTCTCTGACATGGTCTTCGTTTGCTCTCTACCTCGTCAGCCCATAGTTCTGAGATCTCTTTTTAAGCATAGTCTATGCTGAAATCTTTGAGCCAATTATAATTTTTACCTCACTAGGTGTGTCTGCCTAGCAACAAACAATTGCAGGGGTAGACAAACTCATACTCTCTGGGAGAGCAGAGGTAAATACTCAAAAAGTTGGCTAGAGCAATGATTAGGGGAACTGTGGTGCAGGAGAGGTCAGAGGTATTAATATCTGTTCCTAAATTAGACCAGAAACCCTCACGGGAGAAGAAAAAGGGAGAACAAACAAATCTTATCAGTCACAAGGAGATTGCTGATCCATTTTGAACCCAAAAGGATGGTCCAGACTTCTGGAGAAAGCCAAGTTATTTAGTGATACCAAAGCTTGTCCAATAAAATGGTCAATGACATGTAATCCTTCTCACGTTGGAGATTGCAACTATTTGTGATTGTGCCCTTCTGTAAGTGCTTGAATTGCATTGTCTATATTTGCCTTCAAGCAATTCCAAGTGATTTTATATTTAAACCTCAATATCTAAATCTCAACTTCACAGGTGACAGCTTTCATGGAGTTGTTTTGAAGACATAACTGTAGACTGTAAAATTGCCTATGTTTCTTCCATTTATAAGCTTTTAGAGTCACATTTTCTTTCTTCTTTTTTTTTTTTTTTGCTCATCATTTAAATAGTTATAGGATTGTGACTGACAAGCCAACCTCTGCTACCAGGCCTACCAGTTATGGATATTGCTGTGGTCCTTTATATATATATATCTCATATGTGTGCATATTCATTCCTTATCAGCTGTGTTAGCAAACTAGGAGAAGCTACACTACCATTTTATCGTGATAGTTATGTTTGCAGAAATAGTGTCTGACTTCTGGAGTTCCTGTACTGCATTTGCAAATTGGGCCAAGTTCTGATCCTAGTTACCTCTGTGCTACTGGACTTCATGGGTGTAACTAAGAGATGAGTTGGTCCCCCATAACCTTCATAACTCCATAATCTTAGCTTCATTCTGCTATTCTCATCCACACGGAGGAGCTGGAACTGAACTATGGCACTTAGGGCAAGTGCCATAAGGAGAGGAGGAGTGTGAGTAAATGTAATACCCTAATGGGGATAGTGGGGCTGCAATGATTACACCGGCATAAAAGCAGGGACACAATTTATATTTTCACTCTTGCTGACAGAAGTGAACCAAACTCTATAATGTTCCCAACTTCAGCAGTGTAGCTCAATGAAATTGAGCTACACTGGACTCCAAGATGAGTCGGCAGTGTGACGAAGCCATCAGAAAAGCTAATGGCACTTTATCGTGCATCAGCAGATGCACGACGAATAGATCCAAGGAGGTGATACTTCCCCTCTATCGGGTGCTGGTCAGACCGCAGTTGGAATACTGCGTGCAATTCTGGGCACCGCACTTCAAGAGGGATGCGGATAACCTGGAGAGGATCCAGAGGAGGGCCCCTCGTATGGTTAAGGGCTTGCAGGCCAAGCCCTATGAGGAGAGACTGGGGCACCTGGACCTCTTCAGCCTTCGCAAGAGAAGGTTGAGAGGCGACCTTGTGGCTGCCTATAAGTTCATCACAGGGGCACAGAAGGGAATTGGTGAGGTTTTATTCACCAAGGCGCCCTCGGGGGTTACAAGAAATAATGGCGACAAGCTAGCAGAGAGCAGATTTAGACTAGACATTAGGAAGAACTTCTTCACAGTTAGAGTGGCCAAGGTCTGGAATGGGCTTCCAAGGGAGGTGGTGCTCTCCCCTACCCTGGGGGTCTTCAAGAGGAGGTTAGATAGGCATCTAGCTGGGGTCATCTAGACCCAGCACTCTTTCATGCCTATGCAGGGGGTCGGACTCGATGATCTATTGCGGACCCTTCCGACCCTAGCATCTATGAATCTATAAGGAAAAACTTATTTAGTGTCTGAGCCCCCAAGGCCTGGAATAGGCTCCCTCCAGAGGTGGGGGAAAGCCCCAC
>NW_005841933.1:455898-462863 GCF_000455745.1 Alligator sinensis
TCTTTCCTGCCTATGCAGGGGGTCGGACTCGATGATCTATTGAGGTCCCTTCCGACCCTAACATCTATGAATCTATGAATCTATGAAATAGAAATTGTTATCCCAAATAAAATCTCCATACTCCCCAGCATACTTTGTTTAATTAAGAACAATATTTCTTATGCTTTCATTTAATGTTACTCATCAATGTTTCTACTCAAGGGGTCTACCTATGGCCTATATATGAATATATCCAAAAGGTTTCCTTAAAACTCTTTCCTGACCATTGATATAATCTCCTGTGCAACCTCAGTCGAATCCACTCTCTCATCTCCTGCTTGTTCCTCTTCTTCAGAGATGGGTGTGATGAGACATAAGTTATTTTGACTGACACTTCCATTTTGTACTGAAATACAGGTATCTAATTGGTAAAATGTTGATGAACTAAGAGGACGTCATTTGAGATTTTCTAGTACAACGATGGCCAACCCACAGCATATGTGCCACAAATAGCATAGGCAGCCTGTCTGTGTGGCAAAAGGCAGATCAGGGAGGGAGCAGGGAACACAGGGCATATCTGTACATGCTAATAATGAAGTATAAGTTTACTCTACAGCAAATTTAGAGTAAACTGACCCATGCATATGTCTACACATGCAGAGACTTGGGAGAAGATTTGCTGCTCATGGCAACAATCTGCTCCAGCCGCCACTGGCCCAGAACTGGCCCCCTGAAGCAGCCAGGAGATGCTCTAGGCTCCCACTAGGTGCTAACTCAGGGGCTGGCAGGGAGCATGGGGCCAAGAGACAGCTGTCTCCTGGCAGGGGCTAGGACGCTGCTCCCTGCCCTAGGGAGATGCCTGCTGCTGGGGTGGGCCCTAACACCAGAGCCTGGGTGGTGACAATTTCCCCTGTCCTGGGAGCAAGGAGCTCCTAGCTCCCACTCCATAATTGTGAGGCTGGGAGATCCTTATCTCCCAGACCTATCTCCACAGTTGCAGGGCCCTGGCTGGGAAATAAGGATCTCTCAGCCCAACCCCTGTGGCTGCAGAGCTTGGGTTGAGAGATAAGGATCTCCCAGCCCAGGCCCCGGGACTGTGGGGCTGAGACAGGGAGATAAAGATCTTCCAGTCTCCCACTCCATGATCATGAAGTGGGGGCTGGGAGCTCCCTGCTGCCAGGGCAGAGGGACACAGTCCCCATATGGGCTCTGGTGGTGGAGGCTGGCTCAGCAGCAAACAGATCCCAGGGGCAAGGAGCAATCTTCCACCCTCTGCTGCCCAGCTGACCAGGTGTACATTTGCTCTCAGTCAGCCATCTACATGGGGAATACTGCACAGTAAGTAATTGAGAGTAAATTTGCTACTTGTATTTACAGGTAGCAAATTTGCTGGTGATTAAAGCAAATTACTTCACAGTAAGCATCTGCACATGTAGACGGTGATGCTTACTGTGCAGTAATTAGCTCTAATCACAAGTAAAGCATCTTGTGTAGACGTGCCTACAGTTAGAGATACAGCAAAGAGCACAGCAGATTGAGCAAGGAACACAGGACAGAGAGAAGAAAGCAGAACAATAGATTAGTCTGAAGAAGGGGATCAAAGTGGTACTCAGGGAGGGTGTCAGACTTACCTTTGTAGTACGCATGACAAAAAAGTTGCCCTCCCACTTGTCTATTACTCTCCATTTCAGCTATATATAAAGTGTACAGTTCTAATAAGAATATTACTGTAGCTGTAAATTATTTTTTGAAGATAGTAAGAAAAGACTATGTTTAAGATTTGAGGCCAGTCCCATAAAACTTAACACCACAAAATGCCCCATGTAGTTTTTATAACTTTTAGAAGTGAGGATTAATATTCACTTGAATAAGAAGGTAAGGGGACTGGAACAGTGCAGGGGTGGGCAATTATTTGAGCCTGAGGGCCACATAGGGAGTTTTGATGACCTGTCGTGGGCTGGGTTAGCACAACTCACCCAAGCTCCCTATGGGGCTGTGGGTGGGCAGGGAGCCCCTGACCTGTGGGGGGAGGCATGGGAGTGTGTGTGCAGGGTAGGGGACTGTTTGAATGCTAGGTCCCAAGAGCTGGTGAGTAGTGAGGGGAGGGAGGGGGGCTCACCTAGGTGGTCAGATTCCCTCCTAGTGGTCCGCATGGAACTGAGATGTGCCTGCTCCCACTGGGGCAACCTGTGCCACTCTCACGCCCATGCCACCAGCCAAGCCCCAGCCAGTGCACAGTTTCTGGTGGGATTGTTCCTGGTGCATCTGCAGCTGGCCAGATGCTGCTCTGCTTCCCTAACCTCCAGCAGCTTCCTTGCTCTTGCCCCTGCTGCACTGCTCCAAGCATGGGCTGGGGATCTTCATCTAGGCCACTCCAGGCTTCATCCAGGTGATGTGTGGGGCTCTGGCTCCAGCTCCTGGGCACCTTCCACCCACTCTGCTCATTTGGCACAATGAGCAACCAACTGCGGGCAGGCAAAGCAAGTGGAAAGCAGCCAGGAGCTGGAGACAGAGCACAGGATCCACCTGGTTAAAGCTCCTCCACACCCACACAGAGCAAATAGCACAGCAGAGGCAGGGGCAGGAGGAGGAGTTGCTGCTGGAGGCAAGGGGAACAGAGTAGCACCCCGCTCGCTGCAGCCGCACTAGGAAAAGCCCCACCAGAAGCTGCGTGCTGGCTGGGGATGGGGATGGGCCAGTGGCATGGACAGGAGCATAGCATGGGCTGTCCCAGTAGAATCAGGTGGGGCATAGCCCCATGTGGAGCACCATAGGGGCAGCCATGCATCGGATCCAGTCAGTTGGTGGGCCAAATCTGGCCCACAGGCTGTATTTTTCCCACCCCTGGTAAGTGTTACCTTTCATGATAAAGAATGGTTTCTGTTACATGACTTCCCAGTCCCCCTACAAAGATAAAAAATGGTATTTTAATCACACCTCTACTTAATTTTCTTCTTCCCTTTGGGGTGCTAAAGGTGATATTGTTTTCTGATTCTTGTTAATTATTCTCCTTTTTTCTAGCCCAAATCAATGAAAGCATCATAGCAGCTTTCATATTAATTATTAGATTTTTCTCCTGACTCAGTTTAGACACATATATTAGAAATATGATTGATATATTAACATCATTAATTACTTATTTGACCCATTAATTTTGTATATCAGTACGGACCTAATTGAAACTGCCTATACTTAATCCAGAATCTCATTTAACCAATCAAAAATTAATTTTTGAAAACTCTTGATTGCTGAGCTTGTGCGATAGAGAAAAACATTGTTCCCACTTTTTACATCTGTTTAATGTTCCTGGCCCTCTTTCATGTTCCAGATAGACCCTCAATTCAATGCTCAAAAGGTTTGCATCAGACCTGTCTCTCCCTCCTAATGCTGGCAACTCTTTTCAATTTACCCCAGGTACAGCTGGTTAGTTGTCAATATGAACAAGAGAAGGGAACAAAATAGGAAAGAGAAAAAATTGGGAAAAAGATATCCATTAGAAAAATGAACCTTAAATAAAATAAAATAAAATAAAATAAAATAAAATAAATACATTTCTTCAATTTCAACAAAGAGAGAATTTTCATTTCATTTTTCTAGGTTTTAAAATAAAACAAACATTCTTCACCCTTACCAAATATATTCTGCACAAACAGAATTCTATTTTGAAACAGCCCTAGTTCTGAAGGAAATGTACTTTCTAAAATAGAAGCTAAATCTGGTTAACATTATTTCAGGTACTTACAGTTTAATTCTGATTCAAATTTAAAATATGCACTCAAAATGCTTTTCAAATTATAAATGTATACTGTAGTTGTTCCCTACTATGAGTAAAGCCAATCATTATAAAATCCTACTACTATAAATAATGTTTATTCATGCTTTCATTTTTTTTTCCTAAAGGCATGACATTGAATTCTTTAGACCAACGCTAACTTCAAAAGACAGAATTAAGGAGTACTTTTACCTTGTACCATCATGGGTATGTTCACTGCTGACATGTTATATATATATATATATATATATATATATATAAGATCTCATAATGCATTACTTATGGACTTGTGAGAAGAGCTGTCACTAGGGAGGAATAGCTTAATGAAATGACATGTTCTGTCGAGGCATCTAAAGTGCCCGCCAATCCTTTTGTCCTATATACTCTAATTAGGAAAAGTTCTTTGGCAATTTAACTGTTTACTGTGATGGGTCTAAGTTCTGACTCATACTGAATGGCTAGAACATGCTGAGTATCACAATTCTAGCCAATCAGTTCAGATGAGGGCTCTATCCCCTTTCAAGTGTCTTCCAAAGACCGTGACAGAGAAAGACGAAAAAGAGGAAAAGCTGTAGAACCGCTTAAGAATGCTGAGGGTCATAGTCACTGCACGTGTATATAGCCACACAATTTCATTAATGCCAAATGCCAAGGCTATTTCCCATTCATCCTCTACACCAGGACAGTGCTTTCATCTTCTTCTTTCAGATTACCACTTCTAACCAGTCATTACCCTGGTTGAGAATCTCTGTATTGAGCACACCCAGCTGGTATCCCCTGGATATCAGACCCGAGCTATAAAAAGTAGAGCATCCAAAAAACAGGTCATCCAAAATGAGTGGACACATCTCTAAAGTTTGCCTACTGCCATGATCATCCATGCTACTCTGCCCTAGCAAACCCCGCTTCACAGGTAGAGGCAGGTTCAGGTATCCACCTGAAAGATCTGATTCCAAACCTTCACTCTGTTGTATCTTTTCAGTTTTCTGAAAATTTCATCGCCAAAGAACCTCAGAAGCCAGGTTGTGTTTTTGAAGATTTGAGGTTTATTGTTCATAGCATGGGATGGAGAGAGAAATAGGGCCTTGCTTTCAGCTCTTCACTGTACCAACCAACTACAATCAGGGGTGTCTGCAATATGTGATCTGCAATTCCACCAAGCCCCGTTAAAAAGGGATCTTGCAATTTCTCTTTAAGGAAAGTCTTCAACTTTTTACTGACCTCTACTCAGACCAGTCACTTGATGCCACCAGCTGGCCTACATGGGCTTGTCTACATCACTTCGAACTGTGCTATGGAGGGCTGCCATGAAAACACCCCAGATGAACTTACTCTCATTCTGTGCTCCTTAAATACCAAGGACAATAACAGGTGCTCAGTCCTGGGCACCTGTCAAAAATAACACTGAAAAGTAGCACTGAGTGCCCTCTGGGTGCACACTGAACAATGGCTACATGATATTTTTCATAATTTGGCACAGAGAGAGAGAAGGCAAGAGAGAGAAAGTGGCCAGGGCTTGTTTTCAGTTATACTCCCTAGGAGATTTGAGCAGCACCGTACCTAGACTCCTGGCTTCCCTGGGTGAACTTTTAGTATCGGGCCCCTCTTCACCAGAGATAATGATAATAATAATCATAAAATTCCCATTTTCAGGCCCCCTTTCTGTCCAGGCCCTGGGCAGCCACCCAGTTCACCCATACCTGTGTCAAGCCCTGGATTTGAGGGCAGCCTAGATTTGTCCTTAAGAGTGGGAAGCACTGGATTCAGAGTTTAGGATCAGATGAACCAGATCTGCATTTTTTTTTCATATGACAATTTAGCTTGACCTCTTGCATAATGTAGGCCAGAGAAGATAGTCAGTACTTTGTTCATCAGACCCATAACTGCTGTATGTTTACAGCGTAGCTTCTAGTAGGAAGGCTCTCACTTCAGCGTGTTGCTATGTTCTAATTTTTTGTCACTGGGAGCTTATGCCATGCAATGAATATCTGGTCTGTGCTCCGTCCTGTTCCAGTGCGTAACTTAACGCTGAGCAGAAGTATAACAAATGAAGGCATAAGAAGGTCATGTCACTTTACAAAACACCCAAACTCTTTGCCTTTTTCGAGAGTAATTAATGACAATGCTTACATTTTCACCTTCCCCATGATCTTGAAGTTATATAACTCTCCTCCAGCCTAGTGTTTGCCACGGGTTTGTTTGTGTTGGAATAGAATAGCAGGAGCACACTACGAAGTGACACTTGTATATAAAAGCACTTTCAGGCATTTATAATATTTACTGTAGGTCATCAAATATATCCCCTGCTGTGAAAGAGTGCCTTTGTTGTTCTTAGACTCTTCTTTCTCTTGTTTCATCTTTCACAAAAAGAAATACCCTTATCTGTGCTTAACCACTCTAACAGAAACTGTAATCTTCAGCTTTTATCTGTATTGTTCTTGAGGAAAAAATACATCATTCCATATGAGCAGAGATAAATCCAAGAAAAATATGTTACAAATGCATTAATCTACAACAGTGCAGCTCTTAAACATGTTTTGTGCAGGTTTCAAATCTCACCGTTGTTTGTCAGAGCCAAAAACAGAGTATAGTCTTATAAAGATCACAATGTGGCTTTTTTTTTTAAAAAAAGGTAGATTAATAAGTATGCTTTTAATGCAGTCAATTTTCTATCTTGACACTTTAAGGAATATTCTGGGTAAAGACAAAAACAGAAAGAAAACAGGTGTTATTAGGTTCTCAATCTGTAACTGTGCAGCCACAAAATGTGTACATCTTAAAGCTACAGAGAATTGTTGCACTTAGTAAGGTAACTGTATTCCTAACTGGCAGGAAACGTCACCTAGTATTCACAGGAGTGAACTGGCACAAGCACATGGCTGCAATGATGGTTCTGTACTACCTAAAAATGGTAGAGGAACAATATTCCTGTAGTAACTTAACTAGCTTTATACCTCCAGAATAGTGTAAACCAGCTAAAACAGGACCAGGAATTTGGATCATACCTCTATAATTAATAATTTGCTATAGATCTTGCCCATGATTTAAAGGAAATGAGTGCACAGCATTAGAGTGAGATTTTAATGAGTCATATGCTCACCTGAAGGAACAGTGGAAATTGATAGATGCTATATACTTTTAAAACACTGACCACATTTTAGGATCTTTTAAGGTAGTTGAGCTGTCTTCAGATGCTTGCTGAAAGTGTGAATGC
>NW_005841933.1:462894-479174 GCF_000455745.1 Alligator sinensis
TGCCGAGCATGTTGAGAATCTGGGCCTAAAATCCTTTTTAGTCACCAGAATCATGGTTTATAAACATCCCTTTGGACACCTATTTTTGAAAATCCTGGCTTTTTCCCCCTTTTAAATAATATTTATTGAGCTCCTAATTTTTTATAAAAATATTTGAGTACAGAATTACCTTATTATTTATATGGCCCTTTAAAACTTTTAAATCCAGCTTTTCCTCTTTGGTTATTTAAAAAAAAGTTTTTACATTTTTACTTATTATTAAGTAAAACGTTTTTACTCCGAAGTAAAAACAAACAAATAGTTTGGCACAGCATTTGCATTATTTATAAAAAGCATCACCTCAGTGCCTGTTTATCTAAGCAGAAGACATAAGCTGTAAATAATAGAAAGGAGGACCTCTCCTGATCTTTCACAAACAAAGCTTAATATTTTATCACCCAATCATGTCCCTCTTCTCAATGTATGGGGCCTACTAACGGAGCAGGAGATTATTTCCAAAATCATTCAAATGATCACTGGGCATGTCTACACTTTCATTAATGCACTGTAATTACAGCGCATTACACTAAGTACCTGTAGAAACAGGTACTAAATTAATGCTCTGTAACTGGCACTATTGCGCAGTAGTACCATCACATACTTTTTTGTGATTTTAATGCGCAGTAGACAAATTATACTGTGCATTAGCTGGCTAGCATGGTTTTTGCCTGCTGTGCTAATGCTCAGTAGAATTACCCTACTGCACATTTAACATCTTGTGTAGACATGCCTACTGAGTCTGAATAATAAATTCCATGGAAATGGGAAACCCTGAAAAGGTTTTGTGGAAATCCATCACAGCCAAGAAGTGCTAAAAACAGAGTAGAATAGAAGCAAAGGAATGCTGACCTGGCATTGGGAAAAGGTTTCAGTGCAGATTGGAGATAACATCCTTATTACTCGCTTTGAAGAATATAGAGGAGCAGCTTCTGGTGCCCTTACTCATTTTGGAGAACACTTTACTCCACAAGAATTTGCACTGGCTTCAGTAAGACCATTTGTTGCATAAAGTATTCTACAACATGGTGTCCAAATCTGGTAAGCTGGACAGACAGAGCAAAGAAACTGGCACTTTTAATAGCAATTTTATAAATATCTAATAAAATAAAAACAAGACTGTAAACATGATAATGTTACTGCCATCATATTATTAATCATATTTTTTTAGAAAGGACTTAGTGCCAAAGTAGTTACCTAACGTTCTGCTGCTGGTGATCCACTAAAATCATGATCATTATTATAATGTTCATGGTTATTACATCAAACTAGTTCAGTTCTGTAAGAAACTAAAAAAAAAATCCCAAAAAACCATGGTATCAATACATTATTTTTTCACACAATAGACTAAATTAGCCCTTGGTTACTTTTATATAACCTCAGCGTTACACAAATCAAACTGACAGCAAAATAGGACCTGCTTAGTGTATCTATTTCTGCATGTATTCTATTGAGCTAACCATGTCGGACTAGATTTTGTGTATTCAGGAATTCTTTGTATTGTAAAAGTATGTTTTTTCCTACCCCCTGCTTCAGTCCCTTTGGGGAAAAAAAAAGATGAAGCAAGTAGAAACAATGTTAATTATGTTTTGCATGCAGTTTAAGAATGGGCAGGAGGATGGGGAGGCATGGAAAACAAGCCCCTACAGAAAATGTGTTGGGGGCGGCAGCGGAGGGTGTGGGGAACAAAGTTTTCCTGAGATGGATAGAACTTTCTGTTCTACAGACTTCCAAATGAATGGTTCAGATGTTGTGAACACAATGGATAGTAATGATGATTACTTTTGCCAATGCCTATGGTGATGCTATAAGCTAATTATATTAGTCATTTACGCAAAGGCAAAGATGCATTTGCTAGCTACTATTTGGAGCAACAATTCAGCTTGTTGAGTCACTATTAAGTCACTCCTGGAACCAGATGCTGATACCCCAGAGTAAATCTGGATCAACTGCTTTAAAACGCAGCCCATTTACTCCATGCTCACACACCTATAACAGATATTAGAATCTGTGTCCAAGTTTGTTTTTGAGCAATTTTAATAGATAAACGAAGTCAAGCTGGGTGAAATTAAGCTAATGTACCATCCGTATTTCACAAGATACATATGAAGTTCTTGAAGTCATTGGTCCCATTTTGTTTCATCTATACTGATACATTAGCTAGGAGTATACTTGGTAGCTGTGTTGGTCGGAGACAAGAAGACATACAAAAAACTAGAACTCTTGGTTCCAAAATGATACCTATTAGACCAACTGGGAAATAGCAGGAAAATTGTCCTTTTCTGCTGATACATTAATTACACATTTTGTTTGATCTATATTTGCATATTAACTACACAATAACTGAAGCTAGCGACCTCATAATAGATGACCTGTAAACCAGATGCATAGCTCAGAATGGAAAGGAGATGCCAAGCAGTCATTTGGGACTTTTAGTGAGGAGATTCTTTTTTAATCCTTACTGAGGTACCTAGATGACCAGCAACTCCCATTGTCCACAACAGGAGCAAGGAAGGAATCAGACATCCTTCTATCCTGTGAATTTGCTATGTAACTGTAGCAGCAGCTTTTCAGGCAGTAGCTTTTTACACAGTCAAAATTAATACTGGATTAATTTAAATGTCTCTTCCCAAGACCTTGCTAGAGTTCTTATTCTTAAGCAACACCACAGTGTTCAGGGGAGGGGAGGGAAAATGGGCTAGCATTATGATGACCTGGCATCCCATGGCTGGGTTGGATAGTCTTAAGTTAGACAAGATTTGCAAGTCATAGAAAAGAGAATCAGGGAGCTGAGTATAGATCCCTGACTCCAAGGCTGATCTAGCCAAGACGTAGAGCAGCCAAGCAGCTACTCCAGCCTAAAGAATGCTGAATGAACCCTGTTCCAATGGAAGGCAAGTTCTGCTCCACCATACCCTTTCCTTACCACGATAAAACCCCACCATCCTCAACATAAGCCATATGAGCTACCTCTGTAAGCTATACACCAACAATTTTTCCAACAGTAATAATGCCTGGTAGGCAGAATTCATTCCTTGTATAGTGCCTGAGTGGTGCAAATGGTTAGATCTCAAAAGGGAATCTCTCCCTTTATATCTACATTATATTTATCTGACATAAATTACTTCTAATGCGAAAGTAGACTAGGGCTACAATAAAAGAATTAAATTCTTAAAGGCTCCTGGACCACTGTAATTCAACTTCTGCAACCTAAATTCATCTCTGAATTTTCCATCCAAAGAGCAGCACAGACCACAAGTCCTTCATGACTGACCTTCCCAATGGTATATGTGCAGGACCATCCATTCAAAATTATCAAGCCCCAGCATTTTACCACTCCGAAACTAAATCCTGATTTATAGCATCTCTGTGTCTCCAGGATGACTGAGATAGTTTACCCAGTCATGAATTTGATTTCTCAGTATTCTTTAGTAGAGTTATTAGTCTCAGACAAATTAGGATTATGCCCATTAAGAGTTCTCTCTTCCTTTTCAAAATTTCTCTTAGCTTTCCTGACAGCTTGACCCACGGCTGTCAAACTACAGGCAGCCTGAAAGTCCCAGCAAAAGAACAAGACTAATATTTATACACACAATAAATAAAGTCATTGTTAAAATAAAAATCTATTTTAATCTCTGGAAGCACCAGCATCACTGACCACTCAACACTTGTTGCTTCAGAAACTACTATCCATCACTGCCTGTTTTCTACCATTCAGTTCTGTCCTATAACCCTAATTCCACTGCTACTTTTCCTGAAAGGGTCAGTTTAGCTGCTTGATTCCTTTGAACTCTGGCTGACACTAAATGTTTAGAGGTGGATGAATAGTGACAATAACATAACACACCTTTTCTAAAGGAATTACGTTTTCAAGGTCAGTTCCAGGAGCTTGAGTTTGAAATGCTATCTATGTGAATACAGATTAGAGGATAGGACTTGATTCTTGACCTGTGGGCTTTTTGTGTCTACTAATTTTGAAAGACACTTTAAAGTTTCTCCTGAAGGATCTTTCTTGTTTGTAGTACCTTTTATCTGAAAAAGCATTTGATGTCACTTTTGCTTCAGAGAAATCACTTTTTGAGTTTGAAAGTGGAAAGAAGATTCCTCTGTTGGATTGCTTTGTTGCTGGGTCTTTGTGAGTAAGGAACTTTCAAATACTAACTGTTCATATTTGTAAATCCCATCTGTTAGACAAGGCTGTTAGGTGTTTTTTGAGTGGCCATTATGATGTGAAATTCTATCTGACACTTGCCTGTATGACACTAGCACCCAGTAAGGCTCTTACAGTTTGAGGTCCATCAACGTATTAATCAAAAATCTAGTCTTTCCTCTGTGTCAAGATTCAGTCTCATTCACAAATACTATACATCATTTAAACACTGACACTACGCTGAAACTTTTATTTAAAAGTAAAATATACAAAGTTAAAACAAACACAAAATGTATACCCTTTTTTGCACCTCAGAAAATAGTCTGTTCTCCACCCTGAGCCTGCAAAAGCCCAAATGCAGGGGTTTGTGTGTAATAAAGAAAACCTATAATGATGAGCACAAAAATTATCCATGCAAGAAATGTTAAATGCCATGGGATTCATACAGTTGATATAAGTGATTCCTACTTCATGACTCTTTATTTCTTATGTCAATTTTCGAGCATCAAGAAGGGACAAGCATCAAATTTATAGGGAACCTGGGTTATTTTGAACCTATAATGAGGAACAATTAACAGGTAGGCCTAGCTCTGTTCAGTTTGAGTTTAAGATATTACTTCAGATCTGTTTTTATTTCAATGATATTTAAACAAATAATAAAATACAACACTCAGAATTGTCTTCCCATACTGAGGGTGTGTCTACACAAGATGTTTACTGCGGAGTGGACTAGTTAGCTCCACAGTAAATGCCTTGTGTCTACACGTGTGGCCCAATTAGGCCACAGGAAACTAATTAACTCCTCAGCAGGCTAGCACTTGTAAATACAAGTACTACTCTGGTGCTTAGATTTTTCATGCACAGCAGTGCACATTTAGATGCTGATGGGGCTGGCTGGGACATGAAAATGCTTCAGTATAGGGGCTGCCTGCCAGCTAGCCCTGCACTGGAGCACCCTCCTGCCCCAGCCAGCCTCTCTGCAGCACATTGAGCTGGGTTGGAACAACCCCAGGCTGACAGGCTGACCCCCACCACTGCAGCTGCTCCAACCCAGCTCAATGTACTGTGGTTCCAGGTGCACGTTCAAATGGCACACCTGGGAACAATAAACTCTGGAATGATATGCACCAGTGTTTCTTGCTGCCATGCTAATAAAACATATAGACACTCCCTGAGTTCCCTAATAAAGACTTACTTGTGAATCTCTTATTGATGAGAAGTTACTTATCTGAGTAGTCTCACTGACATTTGCTCAAGTAAAGAATGAATACAAATGGATGAAAGTATCAGGAATTGGCCCTGTCAAATGCTTAAATATATTAAACAGCTCAGAAGAAGGGAAATTATTGTTGTACTATCCACACTCAGTGGATGCTGAAAAAATCGTTAGCAACAGCACAAACATGGTTGGTTTCCAAACAAGGAAATTCAGAACCTGATGCAAAGCTTGTTGCATCTGACCAATTATGGTGATTTTGGTGAGTTTTGGATCAGGACCATATGGAAAAAACTATCTACAAAATCTAGCCCTTCACAAGAACTATTGCTAGTGGTTGTAGCATCAGTCTTCAGTATTTTAATGCTGGGATACATGATTTTTTATTATTCTGTGGGAAAAAAAGATCTTTATACAAAAACTCTGGGAATAGAACACATTAAAATCAGTTAGTTTTATTTAAAACAAATTTGTAATAACTAATCAAAAATTACAAATGGGTGAGCAAGGTTAACTGGCTCTGAAACATTTATTCCACAAGTAATGTTATTACTATTGAATTCTTGCCAGCCAGGAAACACCTAGAGGCTCATGTTTCACACCCAGTTTTGTAGAGGTGAAAAGGTAGAACATTCTGCCTTAACAAGTATGCAAAGAGCAACTTCAAGCGGAAACATGTTCAGCACCCAGCCCCAGCTGGCTCAGGCATAGGGAGACTCTTTATAAAAACCGACTTGGTAAAGCAGCCCCTGAGATACTTTCAGCTGAGATCTAAGCCAGAACCCTGTTGTTTTGTAAGCAGGACACAGATATAGAAAACTTCAGTTGTTGCATGAAGGACTCTACAAACTGGCTAAGTGCTTTGTGTGGCAAATTGGCTAAAAAAAAAAACATTTATAGAAACGGTCAACAGATCTATATTTTAATCATTTGGGATAAAACTGTCTTTTCCTAAAAAGTCTATGGTACAATAACAGCTGATCTTTTACAAAGCAAACCTTATCATTATAAACCTATATGTCATCCACATGTAACCATGCTGATCAGATAACCAAGGAGGAGCAGTTAGTAATTCTTGTTGTGCTTGTCCAAAATGACTGCTGTTTCCTTGGAGTAGATTGGCAGGTTTTGAAACAACGAAAAGAGCTTGTTTTGTTCTATTACAATGACAAAACTGTTTGGATGCTGCTCTGTTAGGGTGCAAACAAGCATTTGCAAGACTGGGCTTAAGTTTAGGCAGTTTAGTTTAAGCCACCTAAACCTGAGCTGGGAGTGACATGCACAGGTGTTTGCTGTTTGCTGGGAGATATGCGAGCATGCCAGAGGTAAGGTCAGCATTGGAGGGTCTGGCTAGTCTAGGGAGAACCAGTGGGTGCATGGTGGGGTTAGCAGGTCAGTCGGGGGAGGAGGGGTAACTCAATCCAGGAGTTGTAGTCTGGGGGGAGCAGAAATAGCCCTGTCAGAACTGGGGAGGAGGGGAGGGTAAGAGCAGCACAGCCTCAGGGCTGTGCTGTAAACACATGCAAGCATTCATTAGGTCAGGTTAACTCTTACTAAATTAAGACTTTAACTGAAGTTCATTCACCTCTAAAGTGAACAAACTTTAGATTGGGGGTGCCATTTTTAGGACAACCTAAATCATGTGAGCATTTGTAAGCTGGGGCATTTAGATGACCCTAACCTTGGTTAGGACAATCTAAATGTAATGTTTGTAAATACCCTTAGCTTCTTCCACATATGTATACAGGTACACTAAATATTTGGTAGAGTTTCCTTTCTCCCTGCAGTTATGCCTCTTGATCATTGTGTTGGATGATGACTAATCAAGCTGGATACAAGTCTAATGACCAAGGCTTAAGTAAGCAATCAGAGAAGCTCTTGAGCTGTTACCTAAACTCTGGGCATGTCTACACAAGACACTTAACCATGCAGTAACATAGTTTACTGCACAGTAAGCATGTGCATCTACACATGCACACACTTACTGCATAGTAAAAATGCTTAATTGCGAGTAAATTTGCTTTTTGCAAATGCAGGTAGCAAATTTACTTGCAATTAGTTACTGCACAGCTATGCACATGTAGAAGCAATCTGGGAGCAAATTTGCTTTTGGATCAGCCCTGCCACTAGGGGGCCAGCCTGAGGATAACCCCAGGACTCTGTACTGGCAGTCCCTCCTGCCCCAGGGCTGGGCTGTCTCTATGACAGCCCATGCCTGCAGGCCTGCAGCCCATGCCCGCAGGTACTCAGAGCCTGGGGGAACACCAGCAGGGAGCCTGAGGCCACTCCAGGCCCCTGTGTACCTTGGGTAGGCCGCAGGACAGCTTCTTTAGCCTGCCTGCACCTTGGCACCACTGCCTGGCACTGCACTGCTATGCGGTTGCCAGGTCCACACTGCCCTAGCCTGCAGGCTGCGCCAAGCTGCTGCAGGCTCCAGCCAGGCCTGCCAGCCCCCAAGTCCAGCTGCCGGCAGCTTCTGGCTTCCGAGGCCAGCTTCACCTGCCCATAGCCCACCCCCAGCAGCTTGCCCCAAGTTCATAGGTGCTGTGCAGCATTGCCTGTACCACACAGCTGCCAGTCCTGAGCCAGACCCCTGCACTAGGGACTGCAGGCCCTCCCCATCCATGTCCTTGCCTCCCCTCCCCACCTGGCCCACACACACTCCCCTGGCCCTGGGTTCTGCCCCCCACCTCCACAGCATTCAGGGAGGCAGGAGACAGTGCCAAATTTTATTGAGTAGCTCCTGTAGCAAGGCAGGCACAGGCCTTACACATCAAGGAATGCATCAATGCTGGCAGCAACATTCTCCTGAGATGTGGCAGACAGGGATGTGTAGTACAACTACAGATAGCCCTCCAGGCAGTGGAGAGGTTGCGGGGCAGCCCAGGCTTGCCCCCACACCATCATAGCTCAGGGTCCCATGCCAGGTGCACAGGTGCACCTGGGGCACCATGGCCACGAGCAGCAGCAGGGTATAGTGGGTAGGGCACCCCTCAGTCCACACAAACAGCTCCTCATGCACCACCCAGGGCATGTGCAGCAGGGGCACACTCAGGGTGCAGCTGCAATGTTGGGGGAGGCTGGACACAGGGCACCTCCCTGGAAAAGACCACTGCAAGGATGGTGGGGGCATGGGCACCCAGGACCCAGTGGCCCACTAACCCCAGGTGAATGAGTGGGGATGGAGGACTTGGCAGGCAGCCACCTGGGCCCAGGCCTGCCAGGCCAACTTACCATAGTCCCTGGCCACCTGTGCATGCCCAACCCCCAATCTGAGACCAGGCACTGCACAGTCCCTGGTACAGAGTATCTAATCTCTGAAATGTTGCAAACTCTTACAAACAGCTTCTGGCTCATGGCTCTACAGGACCTCCAACTGTACATGGGGGAGAGGCTACAATCCAGGATGCAGCCTCACCACCACCCATAGCTGAGGCCTTGTGGATGCACCAGCTCTGTCAGAGAAGGACTCTGGACAGGACCCTTCTTGCGGACTGCTTGGTCACGGTGCCAGAGGACTGGCTGGGAAATGCTCAGGCCTGGCTGGTGGAAGATGTGCTGTGCCAGGACAGGCAGAAGGCAGAGGATATCACCCACAAGGAGGCGCAAGACTTGTGCAAGAAGATGTGGGAGCAGATGGATCAGGAGTTCCAGGCACGGCTCCTGGCCCTGGAGCATGAGCAAGTGAACACCCTACAGGAACAGAATGCCATCCTGACCTAGGCAATGCAGGCCCCAGACAATGACTGACAGGTGCTGGGCACTGTTCTGGCCCTGGTGGTCACCTTTGTGCTATCTACCTCCCAGCCTCCAAACCTAGCCCCTCTTGCCCCCTGGCAGCCACCCACTGCCCATCAGCAGGCCCCCACCTGGCCCTGGGAGGAAGTCCTATGCTGCCTTCAGCAGCCAGGAGCCCCTGGCCTGGCCTCCACTCCAGGTCCCCCACCACCCAGCTTCCTCACCTGGGCCCAGCCCCACCACTCACCCCGCCTCCATAAGGGTCAATCAGAGCCAGAGCTATCTGCAGCAGGACTAGGACCACACACTAGTCCTGTTGGCCCTGGACACTACCTGCCAGAGGGGAAGCCACCCACACCGAGGGAGCACTGGCCATTGTTGCCCTTGGGTGAGTTCCCCGCCTGCTGCACTCATTGCAGTGTGTGCACCCATCGGGGGTGCAGCCAGAGGCTGGGGTGCTAGCCACCTGTCCCTGGGCTCTGCCCCCTAGTTGCCCCTATCCCATGACCCCCCACCCCAAGACAGCATGCAAAGGACATTGAAAAGTTTTCACAGGGAAAAAGGTGTTTTATTATTGGTGGGTGGGGTGGGTAGTGGAGGGGCTCTGTTTGTTCAGGGAGGCTCTGTTTGTTGGGGAGGAAGGGGGGCACTGCTTTTTGGAGAGGGGAGCAGGGGTCTGTTTGACATGAGGGAAATTAAAACTTGTTCTTCTGAGACATGTCTGCAATGAGCATGGTGCCAGGGGTTGGGGGGGTAGAGCAGGGAGAGCTGGAGGAGTGGTCATCCTGCACCTGGTGTCCTGGCCTCTGCTGATGGGTGCATGGCTCTTCTGGGGCCTCTGCAGGGGAGGGTGCAGGGTGCGGGCTCCACTGTCACTGTTGCCACAGGTAGTGCTCCTGCTGCCAGGCATCCTTTGAGCACCATGCCTCCTCCACCCACACCTCATGGATGAGCTCCCTCACAGATGTTCTGCAGTACACAGGCTGCGATGATGACCCAAGGCAGGTTGTCCTCAGTCAACTTGAGGCAGGTGGTAAGGGTGCGCCAGCAGCCCTTAAGGCAGCAGAAGGTGCATTCTACCAGGGTGTGGGTCCTGCCCAGGCCGTGGTTAAAGTGGACCTGGCAGGGGTCCAGGTGGCCAGTGTAGGGCTGCATTACCTACAGCAGGAGCACGTAGGCAGTGTCCCCAATGAGGAGAGGTGGAACTACCATGGCACCAATCTGCAGGTCTGGCACCCGCAGCATGAAGTGCCCACTCTCCACCAGGCCCAGGAGTCTGGAGTTCCTAAAGACGCAGGTGTCACGGGGGCTGCCCACCTAGCCAGTTCTCATGTATGTGAAGGCCCCGTGGTGGTCCACGATGGCCTGGAGCACCACCGAGTGAAAGTCCCTCCAGGTGTAGTAGGGGTGGATTCCATGGGGCGGGTAGGTGATGGGGATGTGGGTCCCGTCCTGGACTCTAATGCACTGGGGGAATCACAGGCACAGAACCCACCGCCACCGCCAGGGGTCATGCACGCAAAGCACAGTGTCCCCCAGCACATCCTGGAGGGCACTGCACACCTCCAGAATGGCCTCCCTGGTGGTGACCTTGCCCACACCAAACATACTGCAAGCTGGCAGGTGTAGCCAGCTTGAGCAGGGTGAGGCCCAGGCAAGTGTTCACGGGCAGGGGCACCTATAAGGTGGTGTGCTGCCACTCCAGGTTGGGCTGAAGCTACTGGAGGAGATCCCAGAAGGTGGCCCAGATCATGCAGATGGCCTCCAGCCACGGCTCATTGTCCTAGGTGAGCTGGACAACGTGCGACCAGTCATGGTTGGCCTGCCAGGCCCAGAGGTGGTGGGGTTGGAGGCCCAGAAGGGCAACAGCAGCCCCCACAGTGGCATCCTGGAGCCCATCGTCAGCATCTCTGCCAGGTCCAACCAGGCTGACGGGGTGAAGGTGGCAGGTGTGTGGTGGTGGCCCTAGGATGGCGCACAGTGGGCAGGCAGGCAGTTGCTGCATGTCGCGGAGCCAGAAGTGGTGAGACGGCCATGGGACCGGCAGCAGTTGGCATGGCGGGCCAGCAGGGCCAGCGCAGCAGCCAGCAGGGGTGCAGGGTGCTGGTTGTTGCTACCAGGGGCAGGGACTGATGCAGCCATAGAGCAGGGAGGCAGAGGCAGTGAGGAGAGCACTGCCACATGCTGTCCCTGTACTGCGCACACTGCTCCTGGCCAGAGAGCAGTGAGCGGGGCTGATTTTCAAGAGGGCTGCCAGCTGCTGCTGGAGCCCGGAGTTGCCCCCAGTGGTGGCAGGGTCCCACTTCAGGGCCCTGGCAAGTGGAAGCAGACTGGCAGCAAATCCCTGCATATGTAGATGTTATTTACTTGTGAGTAAACTGGTGCCACAGGAAATGCACATGTCGACGTGCCCACTATCCAGATCCCTGACTCCCTTTCTTCTATAGGGTTCCAGCCACAGTTTTCTCTTCCTGCCTAGAACCAAACCTATACTTACACTAGAAATTATCATTAGAGCTTACGAGTAATGGTGACAGAAAAATGTACAGCCGTGAATTATGTGTATATAATTGAAATATTACTATAATGTTTCTAATCTTACCAACACCATTAGACATACCACAGCCTTGGTACTAACAAAGTTAAAAATATTGGCATCACACATTTTTTCTCACACTCCTTCCTGGCTAGTTCCTTGAAGGGGAATGATCACCCATTGAACATGACTGATGTGATCTAGAAAGAAAAAGATTTTCAAGCCACAATAATAAACCATATTTCCTTCACTCAAGCTCCATCTGCACCCACAAACTGTTCCAGCCCTGTCTCTGAGAAAGATCACTAAAGCCAAGACTGGTCATCTTCTTCATATATGTTGCTCCATTCAATCAGAGAACAGAAACAGAAGGTGACCAATCATACAACAAAAATCTTGAACCCTGAGGCTAAAATGTATTTGCAGGACATATTTATTGTATAATTTTAGAATGTGAACAAACTAAAAAAAAGTGTGAGCAAATAATTCACAAGACAGTAAAGGGTAAAATCCAGTGAAAAAACTGCTGTAAGTAGTTCATCCAGACTGTAAATGGTTCATACGTGTACATCATGCATTATTTATATACAGATGTGTGAGTATGCATTATGTATAACATATATAATTTGTACCATACAGCAAGATGGAGCCTAATTCTCCATTGTTTTGCACCCTGTGAATTGATTTGCACTTGTGCAAAGTGAGCATAACTTGATTTCAGATTTCATCAGATTATCAGATTTTGGCAGTCACGCTGGTGCATTTTAGATCCACTACACACAGGTACAACTGACCAAAGCACATTGTCATACAGTTCACATTGTCAGTTTCCTTTACTTGATTATTCATGATCAGACAAAGGATATAGTCAAAATTAATGTTTAAGCTATAAATAGGAAGTGGAGAGAAAAATCAAGCTGTGACTTGTTATGATAAAGAGATTTTAATATTATATATAGAGAGAGTTTATCCTTTGTAATCATTTGTTAGCACTCTGGACACATCATTTTTCATCATGTTCTTTGAATGAAAGAAAAATACACTTTATAAGAATCCTCTATGCTTATATTATAGCTTCATTCTCTCTTTATAACCTTCTGGCTATCCACACGCTTCACAGTAGAAATTATCTGCCAAAATCACTTAATGTTGGAGACATCTTGGGACTGCAGGAAAAGTCCATATTATAGTCTGTCTTTATTTCTTCCTCAATTTCTTAATTTTTCTATCAAATCTCAACAGCAGATTCCTCAATAGTGCCCTTGAGAATCCACACCAAAAAAGCAGGATTTCCATTGACTGTATTTCAGGCAAATGTTTCAAACATACTCTGAGGATCTTGTAAAGCTTCTCTAATGCAGTGTGGATCATGCAGGTCTCAAAATGTTTAATATAATCTCTCCAACTGTCCACCCTGGAGACCCAAAAAGCCCAGGGATGTAGCCCTCCCCTAATTTTTGGAATTCTGTAAATGTCAGGGTTAAGCTTAAATTCATGGGGGGGGGGGGATTTTAAGCAAGTTTCTTGACCTTTTGTTGCACAGAGATTTTGATTGATTTGCATCAATCATTTGAAAAGTTTATCATCATAATATGTCCTGGATTATTCATAGTTTCTTGCCTATTGCCACCCAGCTTTGACCTTTGCAGCCACAGCTTTTTACCAGTTTTAATCTCTATTACTGATATGACCCAAGACAAGTTTGAAGAAAGTGAATGGGTGCCTCTTAGCTTTAGTGCTACTGGCTGCAGCCTAAGAGACCACACCTGCCATGCAATAACAACAACCCATACTTGTCTTGGGGCACCTTTAATCAGCAGATCTCACAGCACTATGCAAAGGGAAATACATATCATCATCTTCATTTTTCAGAAGAGGAAACTGAGGCACAAGATGGGCAGTGACGCTTCCAAAAGTCATCCAGAGGCCCAGTAGCAGAGCTGGGACACAAACGCAAGTTTCCTCAAACCTGGTCATGTGCTCTAACTACTAATCATATAATCCTGCCACACAACTGTTTTATTTAGTCAGTGGATGAGTCAATAAACTGAAAATAAGTTATTCATCCATTTTAATTTTGGCTTTGACAGTAACTCCATTTGTGGCCTTAGTCAAGATTTTTTTCATAATAGGCTAATGACAGACCTTTCTATTTGGAGTGCAATTTTTGAAATTTGTTTCCTTAGTTTCATACCTGACCAGGATTTGCAAATCTAATCTTTGCCTTTCTAATTACCAGGGATCCTAGTTTTCTCTGCTTAAAAATCCCAAATTCTGTGATAAAAAAAATCCAAAATTCTTTCACTTAAAAACCCCAAATTCAGGTTCTTTCATGATTAAAATGAAACACCACTATATAGAGGTATTAATTGAACACAATTTTTATTGATATATTTACCATTTTAAAGCAATTTGGAAGCCTACCAGTGCCTAAATCATTATAATAAAATAAATTCTAAATACCTATATACTTTGGTGTTTGATATTTTTTTATCATGGAAAATCAGAGCTCCCCCTGCCCCCTTCGCTCACTAGGACACAGCTCCAGCTGCAGCTGTACCTGCCAGTGCTTTGTGGTCCTGAGCAGCCTTGATATGCTAGTACCCTGCCCCTGCCCTTGCTCCTCACTCCCAAGCCACAGCCTCCCCAGCCTTGCTGGTGCCCTTCACTCCTGACCCACAGTGCCCTGCTCCCCCCAGCCCTGCCAGAGAGGGCCCCCAGCTGTCCCTCGCCCCTTCTAGCTCTGCCTAGACTCACAGGATGGTGGTCTGTGGGGACACAGTGGGGATGGCCTCCAACATGAGGTACATGCAGCACATCTCATGCAGAATTCTGAAAAGAAACATCCCAAACACTGAAGCCAGAACAGGCTTTCAGTAGCATGTGGTCTCTTCAGTATACTTCTATGGCCCAAACACAGGGCTTATTTCACTTTCCTTCTAACTGGATACTTACGCACTTGGAGGCCTATCTAAAGCACACTAAAGTCAATAAAAATGCTCCCCTATGATCTCTGGGACAGCAGCACTCTAGATCACATGATCCCATAACTGAATCTACTTCTTATTGCAATGTCATACCTTCTTTTTGATCCTTGAAAGCACTTGACCTGTAAGCTATTAATTCCAGAAAGGGTCATCTTCATGATGTTTCTTCTTCAAATATTCTTCCATATTCAAGTATTCTTCAAAGAAATGAACTTAACATACAGATGGATGAACCAGAATGAAATGTTTTAGATACCCTATAATTGTAGCCAAATATATCACCACATAAAGAACATTCCCAAAAGGGATGGGAGGACTCGGAATTCTACATTTAATAGTTTTAATAGATTTCATAGACATTAGGGTTGGAAGGGACCCAAGAGGCAGGAAATCAGCTGGGGTCAAATGATCCCAGCAAGACAGGCATTCAAGCGTTTCTTAAAAGTGTCTAGAGTAGATGCTTGGGGGAGTCTATTCCAGGCACTGGGGACTTGGATGGTAAAGAAGTTTTTTCTTATGTCCAGCCTAAAATGGTCTTCCCGGACTTTATGACCATTAGACCTTGTTTTCCGTAGGGGTGCCCTGGTGAACAGACGTTCTCCCAGTTCCTAATGCACACCCTTAATATACTTATAGGCTCCCACCAAGTCCCCCCTGAGCCTTTGTTTCTCCAAGCTGAAGAGTCTCATGCCTCTCAGCCTCGCCTCATAAGGCCTGCTCTCTTGACCTCTAATCATGTGCATGGATCTTCTCTGGACTCTCTCAAGCTTCTCCACATCCCTTCTAAAGTACGGAGCCCAGAACTGGATGCAGTACTCCAGCTGCAGCCTCACCAAGGCCGAGTAACGTAGGAGGATGACTTCCTAGGTCTTGCTTGAATTGCATCAGTAGATGCAAGCCAGAGTTGTGTTTGCTTTGCTGGCTATGGAATCGTATTGGTGTCTCGTGTTCATCTTGTGGTCAATCATGACCCCCAAAGTCTCCTTCAGTCATGGTGCTAGTGAGCTTAACACTGCTGAGCCTATAAGTATGTGAATCTTTTTCCCTGAGGTGGAGCACCTTGCATTTCTCCGTGTTGAATGCCATCAGGTTTTGATTTCATAGATTTCATAGACTTCATAGACATCAGGGCTGGAAGGGACCTTGGAAGATCGAGTCCAGCCCCCCACCCAAAGGGCAGGAAGTCAGCTGGGGTCATAGGATCCCAGCAAGATAAGCATCCAGTTTCATCTTGAAGGTGTTCAATGAAGGCGCTTGAACCACCTCTGGTGGCAGGCTGTTCCAGACCTTGGGGGCTCGGACAGTAAAGAAATTCTTCCTTATGTCCAGCCTGAAACGATCTTGAAGTAGTTTGTGACCATTCGACCTCGTCATCCCTTGGGGCGCTCTGGTGAACAAACGTTCCCCCAGATGCTGGTGGTCACCCCTGATAAACTTGTAGGTGGCCATCAGATCACCCCTGAGCCTGCGCTTTTCCAGGCTAAAGAGCCCCAGGGCTCTCAGCCTGTCATCGTAGGGTCTGCTTCCCTGACCTCTGATCATGCACGTGGCTCTTCTCTGGACTCTCTCAAGCTTCTCCACATCCTTTTTGAATTGTGGAGCCCAAAACTGGAAGCA
>NW_005841933.1:479594-502753 GCF_000455745.1 Alligator sinensis
GAGTGACTTCCATTGATTACTACCCTCTGGGTCCGACCCCGGAGCCAATTTTCCAGCCAGTGGATCGTGGAGGGCCCAAGGCGACAATTGGCCAGTTTCTCCAAGAGGCGATCATGGGGCACCAGATCGAAGGCTTTTTTGAAGTCAAGATATATGACATCAATCTCTTCTCCCTTGTCCAGGTGATAGGTCACCTGGTCGTAGAAGGAAATGAGATTGGTCAAGCAAGACCTACCCGCAACAAACCCGTGCTGGCTATCCCTTAAGATGTTGGCGTCGGCCAGTCCATTAAGGATGGCCTCTTTAATAAACTTTTCTAAGATCTTCCCCGAGATAGAAGTCAGGCTGATGGGCCTATAGTTAGCCGTTCTATAGCTGATCTGCCTACCTTGTGAGCCTGTCCAGGCTGGCCTCAACTGCCAGCCTATCCTGTAGTGTGACTATACTTCCCCATACTCTCATGTCATTAGCAAATTTAGCCAGTCCACTTCTGATACCTGAATCCAGATCGTTTATAAATATATTAAAGAGTACTGGTCTAAGTACGGAGCTGTGGGGGATGCCGCTGGTCACCATGCACCATGTTGACACAGTTCCATCAATTATCACTCTTTGGGTCCAGCCACAGAGCCAGTTCCCAAGCCATCGGACCGTAAAGTTGTTGAGGTGGCAGTTCCCCAGTTTAAGCAGGAGGACTTCATGGGAGACCAATCCAAACGCTTTTTTGAAGTCCAAATAAATTATATCAACCTCTTCTCCTTTTTCCATGTGATGTGTCACCTGGTCATGGAAGGAAACGAGGTTGATCAGGCAAGACCTACCTGCAATGAAGACATGTTGGCTATCTTTCAGAATGTTGCATTCCATTAGCCTATTGTTAATGATTTATTTAATGTTTTTTCCACTATCTTACCAGGGATTGAGGTCAAACTGATTGGCCTGTAGTTCCATAGATTCATAGATGTTAGGGTCGGAAGGGACCTCAATAGATCATCGAGTCCGACCCCCTGCAGAGGCAGGAAAGCGTGCTGGCTGGGTCTAGATGACCCCAGCTAGATGCTTATCTAACCTCCTCTTGAAGACCCCCAGGCTAGGGGAGAGCACCACCTCCCTTGGGAGCCCATTCCAGACCTTGGCCACTCTAACTGTGAAGAAGTTCTTCCTAATGTCCAATCTAAATCTGCTCTCTGCTAGCTTGTGGCCATTATTTCTTGTAACCCCCAGCGGCGCCTTGGTGAATAAAAACTCACCAATTCCCTTCTGTTCCCCTGTGATGAACTTATAGGCAGCCACAAGGTCGCCTCTCAACCTTCTCTTGCGGAGGCTGAAAAGGTCCAGTTTCTCTAGTCTCTCCTCGTAGGGCCTGGTCTGCAGACCCTTAACCATACGAGTAGCCCTTCTCTGGACCCTCTCCAGGTTATCCGCATCCCTCTTGAAGTGCGGCGCCCAGAATTGCACGCAGTACTCCAACTGCGGTCTGACCAGCGCCCGATAGAGGGGAACTATCACCTCCTTGGATCTATTCGTCATGCATCTGCTGATTCCCTGGATCTTCCTTCCTCCCTTTCTTGAAGATAGGCACCACATTGGCCCCCTTCCAAGCACATTCCTCCAACAAGGATCAGGTCATGTTGATTACATATGACTGGCATTTGATACCACAATCCTAATCCTTTCAAAACTTCCTGGAATTTTCAAATAATAGTGATATCTCATTATTTCTACTGATTGTGCCTAAAAGAGTACATTAGAAACAGCTTTTCAAATCCATACAGCAATGTAACATCTAAAAAACTGATTGCATCCTTGCTTACATGCCCTGGCTAGACATAGCACAAACTACTTACTAAATAAAACCTCTGAGAAATACTGTCCAAACAATCACTCCTTGGAATAAGTTGATTATAGACTGAACTAATACACCCCTCAGATTCCCATTATTATCATTTTGGGTGGAGTACACCCATAATTTGTGTACAGTTCAGAAAAACCACAGCTACAAATACAGCTTATCCCCTTCATAAAAATGTGTGTAAATGTACATACAGGAACAAACCCTTATGTAAAGAAGCACAGACTGTTTAAAGGAAAATACCTTTAGCACTAGTGAAGCTTGCCAGTGTTCCTACATGTATTGTATTATACCCTAAGTTACTAACACTAAGCAACCACTCTGCACAGGTGTAATAGTGAGCATGAGTGCCATTGAGAACTGTGAAGTTTCCTGATACTGTACATCACCACACAGAAACACCTGTGTTAAAAATAGATTCATGTTAATCCACTGTGAAGTGTTCCTTAGTCTTTAAAATGTTTCATTTCTTACCTGGAGCTGGCTTAATGGCTACATTTTATTTTGCTGTAAAGAAATGGCATCAAAATGCCTTAACTCTTTTTTTTTCTACTCCTATGACAAGATACAGTACATCTGCTTAATTACATATCCTTGTATATCTGCTTTTCTGTATCCCTGTAAAGGCACACCTAAAATGAAACAAAATTATAATAAAAATGTTTTCATATATGAGAGCACACTGCTACATCAGCGGCCCCTGGCAGATGTTAAGATAATGGCATGATTGGGATCTGAGGAATGCTATGCCCCATTCCAAAAATCCACTTCCTACAATACCAGATGTGATGTCAGGATATGTGATGTTTGGGATGAGGCATAAAATTCCTCAGATCCAAAGTACATGACTGCCAGGGCAGAACTAGGACCCAGGGATGCCCCCAGTCCAATGCCATGAATTGTGTAAGGGATGGCTTTGTCCCAGACCAAAAGGCTGACCAATACTCAGTGGGAATCAGGCTGGGGATAGTCCCAGGACCGAGAACTGTCCCAGGCCTGATGCCAACAATCAAGTGATTGTTGGCATTGGCCCCAAAGAGCTCTGGGTCTGGACATGCCAAATGTTCAAATTTAAGGCACCATGCAAATCAACCACAAAGATGTTCTACATTGTGTGTGTATTATTTTGTGGGTTGGTTTGCCATTTTATGGCACCATAAAATGGCTGGATGTGTGACATGCTGTAATTTATCACATGATTAGTATGTTGACCATACCATGAATGTAATGTCTGACAGGTCCCCACGTCTGTTTTTTAATAGAACTTGTGCGTGATGCTGCCCTCTAATGACAATGGTTATAGGGCTGCATAAGTCTGTGTGATCATGTTGCTCACTCAAATCAGTAGGAACAGAGTGTGCTTAGCTCTTCACTGGAGGCACTCAGCACCACTATGAACTGGATTGTAACCCAATGACAGAATGGGAGAATAGATTTACTGATAATTCTAACAAGATCAATAATGCTCATTAACAGGTCTCCAAACATCCTCAAACCAAGGTGAGGAAGTTTTCTGAAAAATGTGAAATTGGTCCAAATGCATTTAAATTGATCTGTTTCCAGAACTATTAGTAGCAAGACATATTCCTTAATCTCAATGCAATCCAAGCTAATCCATCACTGGGAGTGATTCTCTGCCATTCTCTTGGCCCTTTGTGATGGGTGAGTGGTCCAAAGGAACTGGGATCTTGCTGCAGTTGCCCAAATTGGTATATCTCCATCAGGGGAGAATTCACTGCTGATGTAAAATCCAGTTAGCTCTTTCATTAAACATCTACTTCCCCTGCATTACAGTAGACACATTTGGGGAAGGAAGAGACATAAAGAAGTGTGGAGGGGTAGAGTCACCAAATTATGGATGTCCTGTGGTCGTCTAGGGACTCAAGTGGATGTCATAATTTAGAGAAGCCCAGGATAATTGGATATTTGACAATACCCTTGTATCAAACATCTTGTACTAAATGGAGTGAGGAGAGAGCACCTGGGTGACTGTAAATGAGCCTGGGATAACTTGAGAATCAGAGAACTGGCTATAGTTCCTTCTCCACTCTTTGTGCTGGGTGGATCTCAGCACAGAAGAGAATCTGGCCCACATAGTTTTTCCTCTGTGTATAATAAAATATCTCTCTCTGCATATGCAATACCATCTTAGACCAAAGAAAAGCTATCAACAATCTTTCTCCTATGAATAGCACATTCTTGATCCTCATTCACTACTTTATCCACCAGCTGTTTTAACTGATTAGTCAAAGGCACACTCCTTGTTGACATCAAATGTGTGGCAAAAACAAGTGTATAAATGAATAATTATTTCCAACACTTGCAATGAGATTAAGTGCTTATTGGATTAGGAAAATAACAGGATTTAATGGGGTCATTTATGCTACGACTCTAGTATAAAGATGTACAGTGCATGCATACACATCAGATTAATATTTCTATTTCCATGCCCATATAGCTATAGCCATTTAAATATTTTATCTATTGAGCACTAATAGATTTCTGTCTCTTTCTTTTTAATATGCTGAAGATAAATGTTCCTGTGTGTCTGTGCAGTGAATATCATGTGCATATTACAGAGTCATGCTACTGACACAATTGTTACTGGCACTGCTAAAAAGACACTTTTCATTATAAGGCCCTATTTTCAGTGACTTATAACTTTTCCAAAGCCTTTGTGGCTGCCCTTTTT
Organism: Alligator sinensis; assembly: GCF_000455745.1. Lineage (NCBI taxonomy): Eukaryota > Metazoa > Chordata > Crocodylia > Alligatoridae > Alligator > Alligator sinensis. The sequence goes on from NW_005841933.1 coordinate 484,139, forward strand.
ATGCATCTGTCAGAAAGAGAGGATGTATGCCTCTCTCTCTGCCTTTTTCTACTGCATTCATTTTGAGCCATCATGTGATCTAACCGCCCTTATGAATGTCAGTTTAATTTTATAAACTCCCTGCATGTTTCTGCCCTGACTGTAGCCTTGTATCATACCACCTGGGTGCTGGGAGTGCCTGCCATTATTTTAACATCTGCCAGGGGCCACTGATGTAGCACTATGTGTTCATATTTGAAGACATTTTCATTCTAATTTTGTTCCATTTAAGGCATGCCTTTGCGCGTGTACAGAAAAGCAGATATATAGAGGTATGTAATTAAGCAGATGTACTGTATCTTGTCGTAAGAATAGAAAAAAAAAGTTAAGGCATTCTTATGCCACTTACAGTCAGGATGCCTATCTGTAAATGAGATGGCAACCCACCACCGATTAAATGAGACTTAATAGAATATGGCAATATGTTGGGGTGACTCTAGCCCAATAAAATCATTTTTTCCCCCAATTCAGGATTCCAAAAGAATGATAAGCAAAAGATCATCCAATGGTAGACCTTGATCGCTTGGCAGGGGGTGGGGTGTGGAAATGGCAAAGGGGACTGAAAGATATAAAAGGCTCAAGTCTGCTTGAGCAGCCATCTCTCACGGGCCAAAACAGAAGCATGAGCTGGAGAAGTGAAGGCAAGAGAGGAGACTTGAAACCCCAAAAAGGAAATGACCAAATCCCAAAGGATATGCAAGAGTGGTGAGGCAACTGAAGAAGGGAATGGTGAATGGGTGTTCCACATTTGCATAAATCTGCATAGTTCTTGTGTAGCTAAGGTAAAATGTGTTTGATTTAGAAAATTCTCTAGAGCCTGTGTTTCCTAGGTTTTAATTATCACGTGTTCCTGGGAGGAACTAAACTAAGTCTGCAACTGTCACTGAAAAAGTCTAGGCTGAAAAACCTGGCTGGGGTCTTACCTAGGAACTGGAGGAAATGTTTAAACTGTAAAGTTTAAAAGGAGTGGATGGAAATGAGAAGCTTGAGGGAAGCCCCGATGGGAGAGGCTCATCTTTTGGAACCTTGTAGAGCTCCTCAAGCCAGTAAATGACAACCAGGCCGCACCGTCACATTGCTAGACAGAAACAATGAGCTAAATGCTGGTTTTATGGACTCCAGCTTAAAGTCATTATTTAAAAGAAAAAAGTAAAACATGTCAATGAAGTTAAAGGGATTTGGTCCTACCACTTTAAAAGCAGAAGTATAACATTTACTTTGCAATATTTATTTTAGCTTTCTAAGGGAAAAATCTGTGAACATGCAAGATGAATAACCAGCCATCCTATGTGGAATAGCTATTAGCCAAAATAAGAGAATGAGGCCTAGTTTACCTCCTTGCTTGTAGCACAAGACTGTACTTTATAATAAAATGAAAGTATATGAGCAAACTCTTTCATGATTACGGATGACAGAACTCTGTTCTTTAACATTTATACCCAACTTCCTTTCAGCTTTTGCACAGAGCTGAAGGATTCTCTCTTTTGTTTGCATCCTAGAGTCCTGATTCAGCACAGCACGTAAGTACTGATATGTGCTTAACAATTAAGTGAATGAGAAATCTGAAGAGGACTATTCACTTGTTTAAAATAAGCATGTGCTTAAAGAATTTGCTGAACCAAAGTCTAAATAAACTTGTATCACGTGTATCATTTTTGTCAACTTGTATTGCAGGTCCTACTCTTCCCTCCACTGAAGTCAGAGGTAAGTTTTCCATAGACTACAGAATATCACACATCTTCTGATGCTTGTACATCACTAAGCATATCATTAGCTTTCACAAAATAATAGTTGTTTGATCAAAGGCAATTAATTTCAAACATTTCAAGTCTTTCCTTATCAGAACTCAAGAAGTTTCAGCTCATGAAAGATCAGTATCTCTGCCATTAAAAATTACCCTGTTTTTTCCAGATAATAAAAAAACAGATGTCAGTCACAAAACAGAACCAAACAAAACTGTAGGGGCTTTTTCTCTACCGCAGCACATGCATGCTATATACAATGAAATGAAGTATGTGAGCTGCTGGTGTACAGTATAAGACTATACAAAAAAGAAAATGTTACACTGTCCGTGTTACACCTTTGCCAGTAAGTTTGCTTACAGCTACCATTGTGTGGTATTTAAGGTTTGGCCTTCATTTGCAGACAGAAGGAGAAATTTCTGGCAAGAGCAAAGCCAGTCCATACAGCTGTTTTATGAGTTTTCCTCACAAAGCCCTGCTGTTCATATACTTCAGGAAAATTTCTTGGGTGTTTGTTATGTTCTTAGATAAATCAAAACTATCTTACAGCAAAACTTCAGGATAGGCATGTACTCATGTGAAACAGTTAAACACATATGCATATATAGATATATCTGTTCATCCTTCAAACTCTCCCCACACCCATCATATCATTCTCTGCCTTGCTTAATAGTTTGAATGCTCCCACCTTAAAGATAATATCACAAGGGGACTGGCACGTCTGACAAAGTACATCGTACCCAACTCCAGCACAATACATTAAAAAAAATGCTCAAATTATTATTAGTGACAGCAAGTGATGTGTTCACCATACTCTGAGACTGCCATTTAATCTGAACAATGACGATTGCTGTGTGCAGTCAAATATGTAACTTTACTTCTTCCTTTTCTGAATTTTTTATTTACATTTTCTCTCTCTCCCTTATTAAAATAAAAAATAATATAAAATTATAAACTAATGAAAAATGTTATATAACTGACTTTTAAATTAACAGATGTTGGGAAATGCATAGATTTCCCATAGCGAACATGACCCAGCCGTGGTATACAGAAAAACTAAAATTAGCGTACTATACAACAAAACAAAATACTGTGTACTGTGGGATTAATAAAAGTTGCTGAGGATGCACAAATTAGAATTCTTGACTTCGTGTATTTAAAATCTTAGCTAAGATGTTGAGTTAAATTGTTCTTTTTCATCTTGCCTACATATACCATTTTTTACAGGCTTTCCCACAAACTCAAAGATGCAGCCATCATGAAAATCTGTGAAATCTCTGTTTTATATGCTGTTTCATTACTGTGTGTATGACAAACAGATAATGTAGATATTAAATAAACACATGCATCAAAGTGAAAAATAAACTGGCTGGGATGCTGACATTCTGGACCAGAATGAGCCTAAAAATATTCTATGCTCTCATTCTGGACCAGAATGAGCCTAAAAATATTCTTCCTTTCTCATCCTGTGGTACAACTAAATTGAAAACTTCCACGTTGCAATTAGCCTATGATGCTGGGACACTCCACTTTCAGCTCTCCTTTTCTTACAAAAAAGGTAGCTGACTAAAAACAATCATAAAATATGAATAAATGTAAACAAAATTATCTAATGTAGCTTGTCTTCTTTTCATTCTTCCATGTTTCTGTTTAGTTCTTTCACCCCCATAGCTTTCTATTTTTCATTCTATCATTTTTCTCCTTCTAAATATTTGCCTCTCTCTTCCTTCCTTGCATTATCACTTTCTTTGTCAAGCTTTCCGTATGTACTCTCTTCAATGTGCTTCCCACCTTCTTCCTCAAGCCACTTATAAAAAACACTCATTAAGTCATATGTAGCATACCATAACAGACTGCTGGGCGGAAGGAAGTATTCTCACCATCACCAGTTCAGTGGCATTTCCCTTCTCCACAGCAGCTACCCACAAATCATGAAGATCTGGTGCAGAGTCTGAGTGTTTACTTGGATTCTTTTGCTGCTTCCAGATACTCAAATATTGGCCATAACAATCAGAAATGTTTCTACCCAGGGCTATCTTAGATTTAGTCACAGAAACTCATACATTCATGACTACCGGCCTTCAGTAGGGTTGCAGTGTTGTAGCCGTGATGCTCCAAGCAATGTACAAAGGGCAAGGATTTTTTGTGCTTTTATTAGATCAAATGTATAATTAAGAGAGCTGTTGGGCAAGCTTCCTAGCTTCAAGTACCCTTCCCCAGGAGACCCGAGGAAGGGCACTTGATTCCCAAATTTTGTCTGACAGCTCTTCCAGTTACACAGTTGGTCCAATAAAAGATACCGCAAAAATCTTTTTCTCCAGGTTCCATTAATTACATTTAATATGTGAAGAACTGAAATAACCAGCCTCAAGAAAGCTGGTTTAGATCACAGCAACCCAGCCACTAAGCCATCGCCCCATTGCTCAGTAGTCTATACTTACTTCCTGTTGAAAGGTTAAACTTAAACTTTGGCCCTTATCTGCACTGCCATATATAGGATTGACTCAAGTTAAATGTGTGATTACCTCATTCTCCTTGACTACAATCTTTCATGTTGGTCATTTTCCATGATAAAAATGGAGCTGCCAGTGTCAAAACTGAAACTTGTAAATTTGGGGGCAGGGCTTTTGTGATGATTAGCCTTCCTACCAGGAGCTCATTTTCAGATGAATTCAGGAATACCAAAGACTTCACTAACATCATAGCAAATTACAAACTCTGCCTCTTCAGCTGAGACTTTTGAAAACAAAATATTTGCAAAGTGAACAAAATGTCATGTCCACCAAATGGAAAGTGAGACAGAAAACAACATGTGTATACTGTAAGTTTGGGAGGCATTACATGACACTCTGATGAAGACTATATGAGAATTTATAATAGAGAAATAGACTGACAGACAGCTATTATAACATATTCATATTTATTGCCAACAGCATAGAAGCTGTAAGTTGCTCAATCTCATTAATCATAATGTTTAACAGAAATGTGTCCATGATCAGGAAAAAGTGAATATGTTAGATCACTCAAACCTCTGGCTCAGATTTCCTGTTTTAAATACGTACAAAATCCACACAGACCCACACTTGTGCAAATCAATCACATGCAGGCCGATCACAAAAACCCTCATATGGATCATTCTCTCTCCTATATGTCAGTCAATGAGCGTTCTGACTGATTTTAAAAAAAACAAACCAAACCATAACCATTGCTTAAGTACAAGTTATTTGTGTGACTCAAAAGGTATAGGGATCTGATACTAGATTTGCACAGATACTATTTTCCTTAATGCCTTAATGATTCATAATTACTTATTCATTTTGGTAGTACAAAAATTCATTTTAGTAGTACAAAAAGTAAAAACCTATGAGCCAGTCAATAAAGGAATGTTTGGTTGTAATTAGGGGTCAGATTTCAGTTTCAGGATTTGCTTTGGTTTTGGTTTGGCTTGAACAAATTGAGGTTGTGACAAGTGATGTCATAGAGCTGAAAGACATAAATGTCAATACATGATGTATGATTTAATACAATCACAGACCCCAAAAAACACTTTAAAATGGAAACTTCAGTGATTATTTTTTCAATACCCCAGGGCATCTACAACCTCCATTTACTACAAGGTTAGCATTTGGAGGGGTTCTGTCCCTCTTGGAATCAGGTCCCTAAAATTTTGGTGCCATGAGAATAGTGCATGTCTTAAGACAGGGGTGGGCAAAATGACAGATCCAGGCAGCAGCCAGACTCCATCTCCCAGCAGCCCCTGTCTGCATAGCTGGAGCTGGTCTCCATGGAGATCCCAGTCAGTAGGCTGGGGTTGCCATGGAAACCAGCCCCAGCTGTGCTGGCAGGGTGCATGGCAGGGCAGGGGGCTGCTCTGGAGCTACTGGGATCTTGCAGCTTGGTCCGGGGCCAGGGCACACTCCAGGCAGGGGCGCACAGGCAGCAGATCACAGCTCTGCCCTGGCTCCTTGCAGCAGTGACAGCCTAGTTCCAAGCCGTGGCAGAGCCACCATCCACTGCCTGTACACCCCTGCCTGGAGCATGCAGGCTGCAGTCCCAGACCAAGCTGTCCCCACCTCAAGATCCCAGAGGCTCCAGAGCAGTCCCCTGCCCTACCCTGCCATGCACCCTGGCAGCGCAGTTAAGGCCAGTCTCCATGGCAACCCAAGCCTTCAGCTGTCACAGTGCAGCTGTGGCTGGGGGCTCCATGGAGACTGACCCCAGCCATGTGGGCAGGGGCTGCTGGGAAATGGAGTCCACTGCCGGCTAGATCCGGCCCATGGGCCAGACTTTGCCCACCCCTGTCCTTAGAGATCTTCTCCTTGGCTAAATGCAGACAGTCAAAAAGCCAGAGGCTGGATTGATTCAATCTATGCAGGTTAGTCTATGCTGTGTAGATTGAACCAATAAGCAAGTGAACAGACATTCACTTTTGATTCAGGAAATGCAGCCACATGCCTGCAGTAGCCCAAACTAGAAGCCAGGGGGTGCTAGAGCACACCTCTCTGCTTGGTTGGAGTGGACCACTTGGGCCAAGGCTAGCCTGCTCACCCTGCGAGGGTGAGCCCACGAGGGAGGTGCAAAGCATCCTAGGATGCTGGGGGACTGTGAGCTAACTTGAATCTGGAGGAGATCTCAGACAGAAGTTCAATAAACATTAATCAAATAAGTCTGATACAACATCCATCTATGTTTATGGATGTAGTACTTAACTACTGTCTGTACTCAAACCAGTTTGGGCCATTTTGAAAGCAGTTTATGTGCACTGAACTTCTGTTGTGTTACAGATTTGAGTTGGTTTCCAATTGCTTATACCAGCTTATGTGTAATTTCCATCCCAAGGCCCTTCAGACAGAGGTTATTGTTTTAATCCCCATGATTCACCTGACACATCTGTTAATGAAATGTCTTATATATTGTAAGCGACTAAGAAATTAACAAGCCAAGAATAGAATGCATCTGATGGCAACTGTTGAAATCTTTAACATTTGTCAAGCATTCAGATGTTGAACAGCATTTGTTTGTTTTATATTAAAGCTGTAATCATGCAAGCCTGAATCACATAATGGCTGACGAATCAGAAACCTTCTCCCCAATCCCTTTGATGGGATGGTGCAAATCTAAACGAAAGGTCATGTTTGTGCTACTAGGGTTGGAAGTATGGCCAGACCCCAGGGTAAACCTTTCAATTTTGTCAGCCTCTTCTCTGGCTCCTATTCAAAATGCTGCACCCAAATGAATCTTCCACTCTTCCTATCATTAAGTAAGGCCACTGCTCTTGGATACTGTCCCCAAGAAACTGGCAGCATGTACTGAGACAAACCTGGATTTTGCAAACCTAACACCTGGCAAATGATTTCAGCTACCAAACTCCATCTAAAAAAGCAGGCTCTTTATTTTAAAAAGATATCCAGTTCTTTCTTTAGTATTTCAGCAAAAGCAGGAATATATTAGGTATTAGGTTTTAAAGAACTATATTATATTATTATATTATATAATTTATTTTGAATACAGCTACAATAGTGGTGGAAAGGAAAGCTTACATTTGTGCAGAGAGGAGAAAGAAAGACTGCAAGGGAAATACAGAAGTCCTTTAATTAACACCAATCTCTATGAAGCTAAGATACCTTAGTCAAAAATAAAATAGCAAAACAGACTAGGGTATCAATCTGATTGGATACAGATACATAAACTACCCATGCTTGCTACTTGCCTCTTGGAAATCAGTAAAACTAATGGAATTGTTACAATTACTAATGTGTTAGAGAACCAAAGTATTGTCACTTTAAACTCAGGAATCAGGGTGTGGAGCCTTTTCTCTGGTGAACTGTTTCTTGTCAGATCTATACTTTGGATGATTCGTTGCTTGAATAAAGTAAACTGATACAGTGTGAATATGAATCCTTAATCTCAAAGGCAGCTGTATTTAAAAATATTTTTAGCACTTCATGATGTATTTGCTTGTATCAGGAGATTTTGCAGTATTTAAATATTTAAACAGGGTGAGAAAGTTCATTTCAACCTCAATGACAGTCAAACCCCATGATATGCCCCTTTTGTAATGCAAGCAGAATTTTCTGTCTAGAAGTAGTTTGTGTCAAAGGGGTGAGACAAAAAAAAAGTTTGACTCTGACTTTCCAAGCCCATAAAATCTTTGCAATATCTCTTATTTAGGTTCTTAGTCACCCCACCCATTTTCTACTATTAAACATTTATTTTGCAAACTAAGCCACAAGTATATTTGCTTACAAACTAATTAGCCATTTCTGTGTTTAAAATCTATGCAGCTGTCAATATTTATCTCACTTCATGAGGCTAAAGGATGTTTAGTTTGATCACAGCCCTAAATCTAATTGCAGTTTCAGCTAACATCTTCCTTTTTTCTGGGTACAGCTTTTAAATTTGTTGTAGGGGTGTGTCTGTTCTTCAGTAAAAGAGAATGAACAAGCTCCTATAAAATGTGACAGAACAAGAAAAACCAATTTGTTTTCTCACCTCTTGCAGCCTCTGGGAATTCACAGTTTGTGCTCAGGTCATTCTGCACTGAGCCATCTTGTGGCACATAAAAAGAATGACAAGCAGATGTAAATCAGCAGATGAAGACTCATTTTTTACACTTCACACACTTAATTTTTTTTATTTGCTACTTTTTATACAGCTACCCCTTTTCTGTGACATCCTTCTAAAGCAGCAGGTCCTTTCATTTATGAAGAGACATAATCATCACACCTCTTAATCTTTCCCACCACTCAATATTTACAATCTATTTTGCTTACCCTTTTGTGATGTTCTCACATGTACCAAAGATATGACAAAAGCCTGAGGCAATATCAGTGATGGTGCACATTAACCTAAGCTTCTGCACCTAAAATACTGAATGGAAAATAAAGGCAAAAAAATACAGCAGAAAAAGACTTTTATTTGGGCAGTGTAAAATAAAGTCGCTTTCCACTTAACTTAATTGGCCTATACTGTGGCTTTTTAGCCACAATCCTTGGGAAAATGGACAGCACAGACCTACCACAAGAAGGTCTATCTTTTACAAGACTCTTCCTTATGCACGCAATTGTTTGTTAGTGTACTAGCTTCACTCTGCATGACACTTCAGAAGGAAGGGAGCAGTCCAGGGCCTGACCCATTCCCGGTCCCATTTTCTCTCTCAGACAAGAGCACTGGGTTTGCTAATAAGGAAATCTTCCTTGCCTTTCCACCAGTCATATAGGAGCTACTCATACTGTGCCTTATAGCAATGTGAGTTTTGCCTGAGCAAGACCTGCCCAAAGAAAAATGATATTTCCAAGAAGATATCATTTCATGCTCAGGCAGGTAAGCAGACAAGATGGCAACACATATTGCATATATGCTTCATATTTAAAATACTGAAAAACAGTTTTATGGATAGATAACAGAGCTGAATCCAGAATGGGGGAAATAAAGTCAAACAGAGTTTTGTCTGCATAAAAGTGGTGAGATTTGGCTTTGTTTTGTTGATCCAAAATGGCAAATAATTGTATGTAGGTCATATGATATGTGCAGGTGAGTAGGGACATAAGCAGGAGGGCAGTGCCTGGATCTTCTTGACTTGTGTCTGATTTCAAGGGGTCCACTCTGTAACCTATTAAAAAAAACATGCAAAAAGGAAACAGAAACCAACCTATTCTCTCCAACCTGCTCTCTATGAATTTCCCCAGAATGTTTGCAGTCAGATTCTTTGTTTGCAGAAGCTAAGAGCTAAAGGAAATGGGAAATTCATATTACTTGCTCTTCCAGTGTTAAAGTCAAGTACCCAGAAGAACCTGCTTTTCCAGCATTAAGTGTGACAGATGGCTCTTTGAACAAGCAAAGTTAAAACAAAGATTCTCCATGAAGCAACTCCAGTGAGCTTGAGGAGGGTGGCTGAAACTGGCATATAACTAATACACTGAAATGTTAGCTGCCTCCTTCTCCTTTCTATACATAACATACATGTAATATTTCAAGATATACATTACATTTTACAAAGTGAGGCAGACTGTGACTGTCCCTAGCACAGACTTGCAGAGAAGTAAGGCCCTTTCCTCTGTCCCTCCCTCTCCTTTACCTCTCTCTTACCTTGTAGTAGGGGAAAGCAGACCCTGCCTACCAAAAGCTCCAGCTCCCCAAATAGGCAAGAAAGGAGATGATGAAAACAGAACGGAGCTTTATTTCCCTGCCCCCTCCTCCCTCCACTTTAGTCAGCATGGCTGAGTTAGTGCAAGTAGGAAATACACTGCACTGTCTTCAGGGCTATGGTTAATGGGTTGGGTAGTTCAGCTTTTATAGTTCTAATGTACGAGGAGCAGTCCAGGCCCTGACTCCACCTCCTCCCTGTCCCATTTTCAGAGTCCTTCCTGAAATGAGTCAGGGAAGTCATTAGGCCACATCTGTATGGGCTTTCTGCTTAAGCTCAGGTCTGCCACCAACAAACTAAGTCCCACCTAAGCATGTTCACATGTGTATACCAGGTACCAGCAATTAGGCAGAAGCAACTCTAAACAAATCTAAACAACATTCTCCCCCTTCTCCCAGCTCTGTTCTCAGTCTCTTGAGATATGGAAGCAAAAAACATGCCTGATCCATACATTCAGGACCTCTTTGAGCTGCCTGTTCTGCCTTAATGGTCTCCCATGATGCTCTTATAAAAAAAGCTGGGGGATTGTGGGCTGGCAGAATCCATGGTCAGGTGGGTTGGGAACTGGCTAAGGGGTCAAACCCAGGGAATGGCAGTGGGCAGGTCTGTATTATCTTGGCAGGAGGTGGCCAGGGGTGTCCTGAAAGGTTCAGATCTTGGCCCCTTCCTGTTCAACATCTTTATCAACGATTTACCACACTGGCCAAGTTTGCAGACAATACTAAGTTATGGGGAAATGTGGTCACACTAGGGGATAGACTGAGGATCTAAGCAGACCTGGACAAACTGGAAAGGTCGGTGGAGCGGAACCGGATGCAGTTCAATAAAAATAAATACAGAGCGCTTCATCTGGGGAGAAGTAACCAGCAAAATGAATATAGGTTAGGAGGAGATGTCCTGGCCAGCACAATGGCTGAAAGGGATCTCGAGGTTATGGCTGATCACAGGATGAACACAAGCCACCAGTGCAATGCTGTAGTCAATAGAGCTAAGAGCATACTGGGGTGCATTAGCCGATGCGTTGCAAGCAGGGCTAAGGAAGTGGTATTTCCTCTCTACTCAGCACTGGTGAGACCCCAGCTGGAGTACTGTGTCCAGTTCTGGATGCCGCACTTCAAAAAAGATGTGAAGAATCTTGAAAGGGTCCAGAGAAGGGCCACAAGACGGATTAGGTGCCTGGAGGACAAACCTTATATGAGGAAAGACCTTAGTCTGGATCTGGGACTTCAACCTGGGGAAGAGAAGACTGAGGGGGGACTTGGTGACTGTCTATAAGTATGAAAGGGGTGAATATTAGGAACTGGGAGAAAAACTGTTCACTAGAGTGCCCTAGGGGAGGACTAGGAGCAATGGCCATAAACTGTTAGAGGATGGTTTCAGGTTGGATGTAAAAAAAGAACTTCTTTATGGTAAGGGGGACCAGAATCTAGAATAGACTTCTCAAAGAGGTGGTGCAGTCCCCAACCTTGGAAGTCTTCAAGAGGAGACTGGACAGACACCTTGCTGGGATCATTTGATCTCAGCGGTATTCCTGCCCAGGGCAAGGGGGGTTGGACTTGAGGATCTTTTGAGGTCCCTTCCTGCCCTTAATTTCTATGATTCTATGTTTCTATGATTAATGCCAGTCTTTGGTGCTCCTGAGTAGGAGTGAGTGGGCAGGGGTTATTTAGTCTGGGGTGGTTAGGGTTCAGTGGGAGACCAGGTAGGCATGCCATTTGTTTCTCTGTGCCTCAGTTCTCTATCTGTAAAATGGAGTCAAAAGCACTCTCCTGCCTTAAAGGAAGACAAATAAAAGTGAAGGGTCTCAGTTTTGCATTGACATGCCTAAATCCTGATCTCATATTAATTCATACTTCTCTTTGCAACATCCATTATCCTGATATAAAATTATACAATGTATAGTCAATTCTACTATAGAAATGTTCATGGAGACTAAATTCATAAATTATAATAACAAACCGTTCCTGTCTGCATACTGTGGAAAAGGGGGAGGTGGGGAAAGATGAGAAAATTCCCTTTTGGATTTCCCAAGGGATCATCATAGGAGCTGAACAAACTCAAAGCTTGTTAACCTCTGATGAAGTAGGCTGTAACCTATGAAAGGTCATCTTTTTCTGAACAAATTTGTCTACAAGGTGCCACCCTCCCTTGCCTTCTCCCTATCTTACATCATTATTATAGCTTACAGAATTCAGCAAATTGGTTTGGATTTGCATGCCATTTTTCTGTATTTCAAGTTCTCTTTTCTCTAAGATAGAACTGAGTCTGTATGGTGAGATGGTGATGGAAAAATAGCTTCAGATCTCTGCCCAAGCAAATATACCTGCTAGGTCTCTCTGCGACATGTAGGCAGTCCTGTTTCATTAGGCTATTTCCTTTTCCTTGTCTCTACATCATTTATCATATTGTACTCAAATCTGTTTTCCCATATTGCTTTCTCTCTTTGCTCCATTCCTTGCCTTTTTATGATTGGGCTTTATACTTGGTGTTTCTTTTTCAGTCTTTCCAGTGCAGACCAAGAAGCAAATAGTATTTCACAATTAAAAATGATGTTTGAATGGGTTTGTAATTAGGTAAAATGAGTTCACCCATCCCTAGTTGTTTTACATATAACGTTTTCTTCATTGTGAGAAATACCTTGACAGAATCCCCTTAATTAAAATGTTCAGCAAATGGAGCTGATGATATCTAGCTCTGTGAATCTACACAGGACTGTGTATACAGCGGTTGGGTCAAAATCAGAAATAAGTTGGTAAAAATTACCTTTTTCAGCTACAAAGTAGTATGCTACACTGTACTTGGCTGCCTTCTGATGTACTCAGATACTCTTAGGCTCACTTAATTATCCAGAATTACTTTGATTCGCAGTCACTTACTAATGTGTGACTTGGGATACTATCCTGTTACACACATTCTCTAAATATGGTTCATTGTCTTTAAAAATTTTAATTTCCCTTTGATAACATGATTTGCATTCACAGTCTTCTTGTGGGTTATAGAAATTACCTAAGGAAGACTGCAAATATCTTGGTAAAATTATTCAGCTATAGAGGCAAATAATATATAGTTTTTTATATGGGCAACCACTTTAGTAAGCACCAGTGGGTTTTGCAACCTCTTTCCTGACACGTTTCTTTAAAATCAAGACATTATCTAAACAAAAATCCAATGGAATCATGCTCTGTTATTGCAGAGTCTCTACTCAGACATTTTGATTTAATAAAAAATTATCAATGGAAAAAGCAATCGTGCAATAATTAAAAGTTTACATTATTATGTCAATAGCCTCTAACCACAGATAATCTGAACTTCTTGGGAAAACGTTGCTTAACTGACACTAAAGATGCCAGTTGCACAATCCTGACAAATTTATATCAGCCATTGTTAATAAACGTGAAAAGAGAATTAGCACATCGAGAAAGGAATACACATCTTTTGTGTAAAACTTTCTGTGAACTTCTCTGTAGCTGTAGCAGTTCCTCTTCCCATTATTTGAATGGGTGCAATGGACAACTTAGAAGGTACTACATCTAGAATGAATGGTGCAGCTGTTTGGAGCTGAAAGCAGCAGCTGGGCTGGGTTCAACTGAGTTCGTTGATCAAAAATCCTGAAATGACTTATTCCTGGAGGTTTACTTTAATTTCACTCTTTGAAAAAGTTCCATCTTGAGCTTATGAGACAGGAACTGGTAGTCATTTCTGTGATAGAAGAGAAGTTTACAGTTTGCTCAGCAAAAGGTTTAGGCACTGATGTATCTGAATAATATTGGTCACCTCAGTACTTAAGAACCCACTATTGTTCAGTTCTTTTAGTTCTGTGGAACTGAAATTAATCTTGAAGCATCAGGGTTTTGGATTCCACTTTTTAGTTCTTGTATTTGGTAACACTTAGAAGCCCTGATCAGAACCTTAATAAAAAGACATTTCCTGACCCTTAAGGTCTCACACAATCTACCTATTTTTGCAAATAACCTCACAGTGCACAGGGCTTCCCTTCAGAAATTATCCATCCAAAGATCTGATCCAAAGCCTGCTGGAGCCAATACAAAAGAATTCCGTTGACTTCCATGTACTTTGGATCAAGCCCCGATTTCAGACATGATGCAACAGTGAGTCACAACAAAACAAAACCTGGTCATGGTGAATTTGGATAATTTAAAAGATTAATCTTCCCTCCAGATTACGTTGAATTTTATAAACTGCAGGCTTAAAACCAGCAAAATATAAGTCTACATCTAAGCTCAAGAACTAATTTCAAGTGTGGATAAAATAATTCCTCCTACCCACTTTTCATCTGTAGATGCCCATAGAACACACACAGAGAGAAACGTGTTTATTTTATGTGAAGAAAACCTGATGCATTTCTCTTTGTAGCAACCCAGTGAGATATTGACTTCCGGTTCCTTATACTCTGCTACTTTGTCCCTATTATTTTGCCTGTGCCTGATTTTTCTTAACCTGCAGGTGCCTAAGCTTTGTTTTTGTATTCAAGAATTTTGCTTGCTTTCACAATCCTGGGACAGATTCTCTACAGTGTACCCTTTTCCCCCATTTCCTCCCTCCCCTATTTGATAGTAAATGTAGGTAAAGCAATGCAATGTGCTGAACTAGTACAACAGAACTTTAGCCTAGTTCAGGCTTCTAGGCAGTACCACAATGACAATAACAGTTCCATGAAAGGTATATGGGAAAAGCTGCTTTAAAAAAATGTTTTAAACATGATTATTGTAGTTCAGCTTGGAAAATTCTTCTGAAGTTGTGTAGATGTTGTTTCTGTAAACTCACGCTGTAAGTTAAGCATGTACATATGTGTTGCAGGAACTGGGCTCTGAAGAGTTCCCCAAACATTCTTGAAAATCTGCCTTTTATTGATAAAGAATTAAGTTATGTATTTGTACATTACTTTCCCATGGAGAAGCAAAATATAGAGATGCCATTATTTCCTGGTATGTCTACACAGATCAATGCAGTGCCATGCAGACAGTTGTTTCTCAACAAGTGAGTTCCAATAATACAGTGGTGTTAGTGCAAAATTCAGCCAGGGCTAATTTAATCTGCTTCTCAGCAAGGGTAGCTTGTGAGAAACTAGTTTTAGCATCTCTCTGTGGCACTGCATTGTACTATTGAGATATACTCTTATTTCCAAGATGGTTCAGCGCAGGAAAAAAAACAAACTGTCACTATTACTTTAGGAAATTCAAGTTTCAACTACATTTACAATCTGAAGTTTTCATTTGAATGTCAACAAGTTTGTTATTTCTTTAAGAGGGAATGTATTCCATGTCATATTTATAAGAAAAATTAATTCTTTCTGTCTTAGACTACTTCTAAATGGATGCAGTAAAAGGTTTAAAGTACCCAGAGATCTCAAGTCATACAATGATTATAAAAATCCCAGCCTCTCAGAGAGATACTGTAGTAACCAACTCTTTATGCCCATTATGTGTATTAAATAGGGTCCCAAAGGATATATTTTCAGCTAGGTCACAGGGATTTAGTTATGTGGTTCCCATTACTGCTATAATGGATGTTGCTTGGTTAAATAACTTTTGTGCATTCTACTCTAAATTCAATCTTTGAACAGTCACAAAAGGCAAACAATAGTTAAACTGAAACCTGAGATGTGGCAACCCTTAGGGTACATCTCCACTGCAAAGTTGGCTTAGATGATCAGTAGGTTAGCCTATACAGGTGTGAGCAGCCACACTGGAAAGTTATACCAAAGTTGCTTTATGTCCACTCTGCTTGGGGGCGGGGGTGTGCGTGTGTGTGTTTTCAGAGGCCTTCTCGGTTGTTTGTGCCCTGTGGTTCTTTGTGTTGCAGGAAGATTAGCTGCTCTGTGGTTCTTTCCCAGTAACTAATGAGAGAACTTGTTTATCTTTCTGGGCACGTGGAGAGGGGGATTGTGAGAAAGCATCAGAGGACTAGCAGCATTTGTGTGATTTAGTCTACATCTTCACTTCAAAGTGGGCAGGTGGCCTGAAGGCAAGTAGAACCCAGACTTTGAATCATGCCTCCCTGCTAGCTCAACTCACCCAGGTTGAAAGCATCAGTAAATTTAGGTGGGACACTGTGTATGGATGAGTCACTGAAGGGATACTACCCAAGCATGAGTTTAGATAAACACTGTGTAGTGGCATCTCTCTACTTCTGTCCCTTCACTTCTTCATAAGCAAGCATGTCAGAATTTGTTCTTCATTGAAGTAAATATGTAAAAGACATAATTACAACATAGGTTTAGTCCTGACCTGCAATTCATTTTATAGATGAAGTAGGAAAATGATGCTATAAAAGAAATGTACACCTTCCTTTTGAAAATTCTGAATGGCAAAAATGCTTAGTGTTTCAAATAAGCTAAAACAAAATGTTATTTGTACCAGATCACTAAAACAAGGTTTATCAACCATATCCAGAAGCTTAAAAGTTCCTGAACCAACATGCGATTGTATTTTATTGTGTATTTTGTTCTCTAATTTATAAGTACACAATGAGCAGCTGCTTACTGCTAGAGCTGGCCCATTAATTTAGTTTAACTTCTTGATCAGGCCCCCAAAAGGATTCTGTTGTTGCAGAAAACATCAACAAAGAATGAGAGAGTATACCTCAAAAGTAGCTCAATTCACAAAGCTCCTCCTTCCTTATCAAGCTGATCCAAAAGCTGAATTAAAAAAAAAAATCTCAACAATTCTCCCTCATCATTTTACAAAACAAAAGACAGAAATTGTTTTAGTACGCCTATCTCCACCTATGGATGCATGTCTGTAGATGTCTTTGTAAGTCATAAGCCATTCCTATTTTTTTACCTGACTATCCTAAGGCTTAAGTATTATCCTTCTGGAGCCTTTGGAGATCATTTTTCATCCTTCTCATAAAATGTTTCTAAAATAAATAAAACAAAAGTGATTAACCATCTTATCAGAGAATGCACTACAATTAAACCAAACATGTGCATTCTGCTGCTTCAGTTCATAGATTTTTAAAGCCAGGAGGGACCATTATGAAGAGGATTTCAAGTCTGTGAAGAATAAGTGAATTAGGTTTTGAGTGAGAAGTAAAAAACTGACATCATATTGACAGGATACCTAAAAGTGCAAGACTGCTTATTTTATAAAAAAGAGGAGAGGCTATCTTAATTCTGAGAATGTATCAAAGCTGTCTCTACATAGCTCAAAACATTCTAAATAACAGAAATGCAAGTGTGCATCACATACAAGTGAGATAAGCAACTCATGGAAGGAAGCAGATTATCTACTGATAAGTGTCTGTATAACTGCTTTGCAGGAATAGTTGTCAAAGTCAATCCTCAATGCTATCCAAAATAGAATAGATAAGAGGTCATGTGACAGTTACTTCAGTAAAATATATTTGGACAATGCTAAAACGTGTGTATAAAAGATGTAACTTGGTCACTTCCACAATATTGCATGTTGTGCCACTGATGCTAGAAATAATCTCTTAAAGTGCAGACAGAAGTGACAATTTCCGCCTGATCTGGCCACAGAAGGCAATTTATAGCTGTGACCAAACACAAGTGCATAGCTGTGAACAGCTTAAAAAAATGGCTGACTGGGTGAAAAATCTGACTCTTCGTTGCACGAGGTATCAGATAAAGTTGTTACAAAATGTAGCCTCTTTTTTAACTTGTGTCTGCTAAGCTCCCACCCTGTCACTGTTTTTAGAATGAGAGGGAGGAAAGAGAGCAGAGGGAGTTCAGTCTGGGCGATTTGCAGCACCCTCTCCCCAGGGTGGGGCAGGTGTATTTCAGCCCCTCCCCCCAGGTGGGGTAGCTCCAATTCACCCACCCCACCCTCCAGCACTGGCTGGGGAGTCCCAAGAATGTGTTCCCTCTGCTGTCTTTCCCCCTTCCCATTCTGAAAACAGCAAGCACTGGCAGAGAGCCCTGGCCATTGCTATAAGCACCTGACTGCAGGCTCCCAGCCCGCAGCTAGATTCCCCCTTCCCCCTGGAACCAACAGTTGACTTCTGTTTGGTTTGGGGTAACCTTGTAACTCAAACTGCTTTGCAGAAATCATTCCTAGTTACAGCTGGGAGCTGCACTTCTGTCTACATCCACAGAAAGATGTCTCAGAAAGAAAAGAAATTATCTGTTTGTAGCACATACCACCAGTGGTTTGTCTTCGTTTGTGCCAGGACAGACAAGTAGTCACTATAAGATTATCCGACTTGGACCCATGTTGAAGTCTTCATCTTTCTGTTTTCTCCCACAGCATTACTTCGGATGCAGGGGGATACAGTTGTGAAATAACTCTTTAATGAAACTTCTCTTCAGCCTTTGTAGTTCAGAAAGCTACAGGCTTTATCATTTTTCCCTTTATATCACAATCTGTTTATCTGGACATCTCTCCCTGCTCTGCTCTTGGCTAAAAGAGAGCTATCATCACTGCCATTCCTATTTTTTTCCTATGTTTTTTTCTAGCATTGTCTGCATGCAGCTTAAAAATGTTGCCCCTGAAGAGTTCTTCATGGAAGTGGTATGTGGCAGGGATTTGTTGGGTTCCACCAATGGTCTATTAGAACAGGAGTAACAGAACAATCAGTACCGGGAAAACTTCAAACTACTACAAGCCCTAGATGAGGCTGAAAAGTTTTATCCCTATCTGAACTTTATTCTGTTATACCCACATCTTCCTCCTCTTCTCCCTTGATCTATAGTCATTAGATATTCTT
>NW_005841933.1:502763-504841 GCF_000455745.1 Alligator sinensis
CAACCTTTGTTTCCCTTAGTTTCCAATTTTCTTTGGCCTACTGCTGAAAAAGCCACTTTGGCATGATTGTGATGTCGAGAACAGGATTTATCCTCAGACCCAATATGTTCTGTTGGGTTCCAGCCCCAAGTTCTGTAGAAGTCGTATGTGATAAGATAGTAAAAATGTAAGAAAGGAGAACTCAAATAAGGATCTGTTTTACATGAGGTTACATTTGATAGTGTGGTTTTTTTTTAAATATAAGAAGGTTTAGTTTTATAGCATCTATGTTTAATTTGGTATAATTCTCTTCAAGTCATGATGATGGTTCAAAAAAAGTCAAAGGGAAAACATTTTTTTAAAATCTGAAGACAGGTTTTTTTTTCTTAAAACTGTTTGCAAAGTCCATGTAATTATAGTAGGCCACTCACTGAATACTGCTTTATAATGCACCTGAAATGAAACCTTTTTTGCTTGACAGTGTACTCACTGTCTAGAAATGTGCACCCCATTGTGATTTACAACTGGTTTTGGATTAGAGTACATACAACTAAATAGGAAATAGTGGATTCTGGATAGCTCAGCCAAGGCCTTCTCAGCAGGGTTAATTAGACTGCATGGAACTCCATGCCACTGCAAATCTGGACAATGCATTGTTGTATGCA
Organism: Alligator sinensis; assembly: GCF_000455745.1. Classification (NCBI taxonomy): domain Eukaryota; kingdom Metazoa; phylum Chordata; order Crocodylia; family Alligatoridae; genus Alligator; species Alligator sinensis. The sequence continues at coordinate 503,408 of NW_005841933.1, forward strand.
GTATAGATGTACCCTTACTCTGACAAACCTGACAGTTATCCCAAAAAGTGACAGCTAGCAACGGAGATTTTTTTCTAAATTCTATTAAGATTATTGGCATACTGAGCTTATCAACATGGCTAACTAGGCAAACGCTGGACAAATGATGATCCGATTCCTCCAATGTGATCTGTACTGGCAGACCCTGCTAGCTAGTGGAGGCTCCCACTGACTTCATGAGCCTTCCACACTGAGTTTACAGTCTGCCAACATGGATCAGATTGCAAGGTCAGGCTACCCCATTGAGATGTTTCAGAGCTGCATTACTTTTGGATGTTAGATACTCTAACATAGGGGAATATTTGAGTGTTATGGGCCTAGCCCATTCATTCAAACAGATGCACATGAGCTGTTGTCTTAGAGAATGGGAAAGGGCATCCCTGATACTGCCCCCACCTCCCTATTACAATCACTCCTAATGGAAAAAGGGCATAACAATGGGCAGAGCAATGGGGGGACCACATATAATGTTGGATCTAGGTCTCTAGGTTTCTTTAATCCACCCTAGTCTCTCATATACCACATCAAATCAACATGGCGCAGGACTCAGTGCTCTAGCCGGTACCCTTCAATATCTTCATTAACGATCTGGATTCGGGCATTAGATGCAGACTGGCAAAGTTTGCAGACAACCCTAAACTATGGGGGAAGGCAGTCACACTGGAGGACAGGCTGGGGATACAGGCCAACCTGGACATGCTTGCAAAGTGGGTAGAGCAGAACTTGATGGCATTCAACATAGAGAAATGTAGGGTACTCCACCTTAGGAGAAAAAAACAGCATCATACTTATAGGCTCAGTGGTGCTACTCTCTGAACTGAACTCCAACTGAACTCCAACTAGCTCTGAGTATCAATGATAATAAAAAGTCCTTTTTCAGGTCTGTGGGGAGCCAGAGGAAAAGCAAGGGCAACATTGGACCCCTGCTAAACCAGATGGGACAACTGACTACTGATGCCCAGGAAAAAGTCAACCTATTAAATGGGTACTTTGCGTTGGTCTTTCATCAGTCCCATGGGACGCCCATGCGCACTACAGGACAGAGAGGTCCGGGTAAGGGAGATTCCCTGCCTTCCATCAATGCTGACCTGGTGAAGGAACACCTTGAGAGGCTGGATACCTTCAAGTCAGCTGGCCCTGACAATCTACACCCCAGGACACTCAAGGAGCTGGCAAGCATCATAGCCCAGCCTCTGGCACAGATCTTGGGGACTCCTGGCACTCTGGTGTCATGCCCGAAGACTGGAAGAAGGCCAATGCGGTGCCTATCTTCAAGAAAGGGAGGAAAGTGGATCCAGCAAACTATAGGCCCATCAGCCTGACCTCTATCCCGGGGAAGGTCTTAGAAAAGTTTATTAAAGAGGCCATCCTTAATGGACTGGCCAACACCAACAT
>NW_005841933.1:505314-519366 GCF_000455745.1 Alligator sinensis
GGTCTGGCAGCTAGTAAAGCAACCAAAATGCTGGCTTGCATCCATAGATGCTTCTCAAGCCAATCGCGGGACGTCATTCTCCCCTTGCAATCGGCCTTGGTGAGGCCGCAGCTGGAGTATTGTGTCCAGTTTTGAACCCCACAATTCAAAAAGGATGTGGAGAAGCTTGAGAGAGTCCAGAGAAGAGCCACATGCATGATCAGAGGTCAGGAAAACAAAACTTATGATGACAGGCTGAGAGCCATGGGGCTCTTTAGCCTGGAAAAGCGCAGGCTCAGGGGTGATCTGATGGCCACCTATAAGTTTATCAGGGGTGACCACCAGTATCTGGCGGAACGTTTGTTCACCAGAGTGCCCCAAGGGATGACAAGGTTGAATGGTTATAAACTACTGCAAGATCATTTCAGGCTGGACATAAGGAAGAATTTCTTTACTGTTCGAGCCCCCAAGGTCTGGAATAGCCTGCTACTGGATGTGGTTCAAGCACCTTCATTGAGCACCTTCAAGAAAAAATTGGATGCTTATCTTGCTGGGATCCTATGACCCCAGCTGACCTCCTGCCTTTGGGTGGGGGGCTGGACTCGATCTTCTGAGGTCCCTTCCAGCCCTAATGTCTATGAAATCTATGAAATCTTGCTAGCACCTCAACCGAAAGAGACTTGGGGCCTTGACTGACCACAAGATGAACACGAGCCACTAATGCAATGCCGTGACTGGCAAACCAAACAAAACTGGCATGCATCCACTGATGCATCTCAAGCAAAACCAAGGATGTCATTCTCCCACTTTACTCATCCTTAGTAAGACTGCAACTGAAGTACTGCGTCCAGTTTTGGGGTCCCCACTTCAGGAGGGATGTGGATAAACTCGAGAGAGTCCAGAGGACAACCACCCACATGATGAAAGGCTAAGAGAGCAAGCCTTACAAGGAGAGGCTGAGGGACATGGGACTCTTCAGCCTGGTGAAGAGGAGGTTCAGGGAGGACTTGGCGGCTGCCTATAAGTACATAAGGGGGGTGCACCCAGATCTGGGAGAACAGTTGTTCACCAGGGCTCCCCAAGGGATAACTAGGTCTAACGGTCACAAACTTCTAGAAGGCTGATTCAGACTCAATACGAGGAAAAACTTTACAGTCTGAGTGTCCAAGGTCTGGAACAGACTCTCCCCAGAGGTGGTGCAATCACCTACTCTGGACTCTTTCAAAGGCATTTGGATGTTTATCTTGCTGGGATCATTTGATCCCTGCAGACTTCCCGCTTCTGGCAGGGGAGCCGGACTCGATGATCTCACAAAGTCCCTACCAGCATCTAAGGTCTATGAAATCTCATATGTCTCTGGTCCAACAAGTACCTGTTTATATAAATCTGAACACCTCCAAACAGGAAAGACAGAAGCTCACCTCAAAATAGCCATGATCTTGGTGACCTGTGGACACAGAGCTAGCAAAGTCCGGTCTCTGGTCAGAATAGAGACTTGAAGCTGGACACATCCTAGGCAATTCTTACAACAATATCTGGGCAAGTGGCTTTTCTGGATTTTCCTTAAACACTTTGTGTGGCGGTGAGATGCCCCCACAGGCTCTAGAGGGAGAGAGAAGAGAGCCCGCAGACCCCAGACCCTGAGAGTAAGCCCCAGAGGGGCGTACGTACCTCCCGGAGAGCAGCGGGAGCAGGAGCCGCATTTGCGGCTGCAGCCACGCAAACCAGCATTACGCCGGCTGTGACATCAGCTGTTTCTGGCGAGGGAAACAGCTGAGCCAATCCCAACAACCGTATCGGCCACTGCGGGAAGATTTAAAAACCCCGGCAGAGTGGGGAGGAGGGGGTGGTCGGAGAGAGAGAACACGGGCTGGCAACTCGTGAGGCGAGCTCCGGCACGGGAAGGAGAAAACCCAGCCTGCGAGGCTCCAGCAGGCAGCCCAGGGAAGGGCTTTAAACCTTCTGCGGGAGGCAGAGCAGGAGGCAGACAAGGAGGGCAAGCAGAGGCACTCTTTCAGCCACCTGAAGGGGCTTACACTCAGGAGGCAAGGGAGCTCCCTGCTTGTGGTAGGGGAAAGAAAACAGCTGAGAATCCGAGAGGGAGCTGGAATAAGGGGGATAACCCTGCAGCTCCTCTGGACTCGGAGGAATATTTTCTATAAAAAAAGAAACCTTCCCCAAGAAGGGAGGGAGAGCGACCGGAACCCTGGGAACCGGTCTGAGGCCATCATACAAGGCCAGGAAACATCTGTGACGCATCACCCATCGGCTGGCATGTGGACGGGGGGTAGGGAAGGTGGAGCCCCATGGAACACCATGTCGGATGACCATGAGTACCACCGTCTATCGGGAGGCCCATCTGAGCTAAGATCTCCACTGTAGACACCTCTTAAGTGCGTTTAACATCCAAGTCATGGCAGGCGAGTTGAGGGGAGGGGCAACACCCCAATAGACTGGGCGGCGAGAGGGGTGCAAGCTCCACACTTTGTAATGTTTTTGTCTTGTCCTGATGCAGAATGGGGAAATTTTGAAACTGATTTTTTTCCATGGGATAGGAAAACTGCCTTCTCTAATCACAGTGCAGTGAGGCTCTCTTCCTGGGAAATGAGCATCTGCTCCCCACCTCCAGATATGGACCAGCAAACCAGTCCAGTAAGCAGGGCTCATCTGTCTAAGGCCTCTCCTCCTCCTCAAACTTTTTTCAACATCGTGCTTCCCAAGGCACAGTAAAGGCACAGACTTTTCATGAACACCTTTGTGCTTTCTTGTACCACCTGTCTGGGCTTGCAAGGCCAGTCATAAATTGGTCCCTGCTGTATAAACTCCTACTCTGGTGTTTTGATTATAACTGCATACATGACATTATCATGGCAGTGAAGTATGTGATATCTTACTATTGTATTCCATGCTTCACAATGCTGCTTTTTCACTGGGAGGGACTCTTTTTTTCACTATGGTCCCTGTGTACTGCTGCACAAGGGCCAGAAATAACATGCAGTGTGCAGCAGAGAATTCCATGACTCAGGCACTCATATACCTCAGACACCCATGAGCTAACCCACACGTGCCCCTTCTCAAGTCCTGGCAAGGCTGGGAGTATGTTCTGCACAACACAGAGTGCCTGTAGGCAATTCACATTGGGTTGCTATAACTTAGAGCATCTCTCTGTGCTACCTAACATACTATTTCATCCCCTACCCCTTCCCATAATTTAATCCTAAAGCCACAAAAGCATATCAAAGCCACAATTGGCTTACTATCCTGAAACTCTGTAGGGGGTGTGCTGTGCCTCCTAGAGGCACAGACCAGAATCTCACTTTTTGGGGGGAGGGCAGGAGGATGGAGAAAATTAAATACATTTTGATAATGCTCATGAAAACCAGAAAGATAATGACTACTCTAGACAGTGCTGGCAGTCATTGTACAAACTTCCCCATGCAACATTGCCAATCTATCTCACTCCTGACTGTGACACACCTGCTTGCTAAGAGCTGTGCTTCAGTTTGAATTATATTATTGGCTGCCTATTGTACCAAATGCTTGTTACTGTGCTATTTTATATTCTGAACCAAAATGTGCTGTGGAGTGGAATCAAACCACCACATTCCCTTCACTTGCAAATATAAACAGCCAGATTGAGACCTGTGGCTCCAAATGTAAAGGACTAATGCATTAAGCTGTGGTTTAACTCCTTCATTGTTCTACATATTAAATAAAAAACCTGGAAATACACACTTGTCCTCTTGTAACCCCAGAAGTGATTTAAAGAACAACATTCAAGGGTATAATTGTAGAAGAATTCAGTTAGAAAATGGATTATAAGCAAATATTTTATTTTAGTATTACTATGTAATAAATGTTAACACAAACAGTGGTCAAACAGTATCATTTAAAAGAACAAAACCAGCAGACCCACTGTTGTAGGAAGGTTATGATGGTCTAAAATTAAAACAATATCCAATGCCATGACAATTTATGTTTTCATTTATAAAACCACTCTTCTTATTAACTTTCAATCTTATTTACTGGGGGTAAGTGGGAACACACCAAACAGGAAAAAAGCATACCAAATCATGCCCTGTGGACCTCAGGATTATGGCCCAAGAGACACATTTATTACTATTGTTGTAGAACATGTGACAGGTTTAAAATGGTCCCCTATTTCAAGAGTGATGGGTAGGGTAAGACAAGACTACTTAACATGACTGCAGTTCCTAATGTAAAAGTGTCAGTGTGCTGAGTATATTCAGAATGTGTTTATTCTCATTACAGTTTTCAATTTGTCAGTACTTTACTGGCATGCAACCACAAAGCATGGACTGCTGTTGCTGGTTAACCTTGTTGTTGCAGACAAGTTACAAGTCCTGACAAGAGTTTGATAACTGTGCCTACTTATTGTAAGCCATAGATGAGGAAAGGGTAGGAGGTTCAAAGTAAGCCATGCTTTCCTGTATAAGTTCCCATATAATCATTCAAAATTACTGTAAATATAATAGCAGAAGTGCTTGACTGTCATTTTGTTATTATAACATGAGGTGAGAAGGTAATAAAAATGGAATCGGATGTGATACTGCAGTATAATATAGGGTATTTAGGTCCTGCAAATGTATAAACACGTATGTGGCTTTTTTCAAGTGTTTGCAGGATCAAGACTCACTTAGTCATATAATCTTTCCTGGAAATGTCCAGAACATGACCATCTGATAATGAGTAGGCAGGTGGGGAGTATGCCAAAAAAATCTTTACTCCCCTTACTCACTGCCTATTTCTTTTTCTCATCCACCTGTTGCATCCTGTCCTGAACTTACACTGTAAATTTCTGGGACAACACTTCTCTTTTTTCATTAATTTTTCTTATTTAAAAAAAGACAGCAATGAAGTTCTGATTCTCCATTGAGGTCAGAGGCAACTATAATGTAAAGATTATTTGACCAAAAGCATTAAAAAGTTTAAAAATACAAGAAGAGAAGGTAAGTGGTTTAGGCTATTCCTTTTGATCAGGCCATATGCACTTTAATACAGTGCCCACCACTTATTGGGCTTACTGGGTAGTTGGCTAGCAATGGCTAGTATTAGCAGTCAAACTGATAAGAACTACTGAGTCTGTAGGACATAGCCAATGTACATGTCACAGCAGAAACACTGATTGTGTTAGAATTATCATTCAGAGCTATGGAGATTGAAGTAATCAGCCACATTTGCTGGAGATAAATGGCTCTTTGCATTAGGGGTCTGTAAATAAAGCACAAAGGGCAACACTTTGAAATGTACAAAGATAGCCCCATCAAAAGACATGTCCTGATTTCCAGAGGTGTTGAGCACTAATAATTCTCATTTGCCTTAAGAACTGTGACAGCACTTCAAATAAAGTATACATTTTCCTATTTTTTGAGTGTATAATATTTGCCATCCAAGTTTTAAAATGTTGACTATAACCAAATTATTTTAGGTCCCAGTAATTGCCAGTGAAATGTAAAGAGTGCAAGATCAGCCCTCAACTACCTCCTGCAAAAGATCATTTGTGCATCATTTCCGGGTTTAATCAGGGTACTGAGAGAAGCAGTGTGGCCATATGCTGAGCTAGGTAGTGTGATCTTGCTTATCACTATAGACCTATGCTCGTTATTGTCTCCCTAACATGAAAAGTGAGCATATGGGAGGTAGATGCTCAGGGTTCCCAGTCTGATGTAGCTAATTTTGCATATGTTTGAAGATCCTGCCCCTTCACGTCAACAGGAACTACTCCCGTGAAGTTTGCCTGACAGATGCAACATTTGATCCATTGATTTTGGAGAGCATTATGATCAATGATACCAAACAACAGAATGAGAGTTAGCTGATAAAGGCAGGGGGCTTCAGACCCTCCTGAAAGAAAGAAAAACTTATTCTCACATATCCTTGTTGTTCCATATGGAGGGGAGAGAGAGTGAATTCCTCTCTCACGTCTCACTGAAAAGACTGATTTACAAAAGAGCAAATACCTACATTATGAGATATTTATAGGGTTTTAGTCATGAGATTTGATATTAAATCAATGGACACTACTCAGTTTACAAGTTTTAATACACACTGGAATAGTTTAAAAGGAGAAATATCCAGTGTGATGATATTTATGAGAATAGCCCCTTTCTTTAGTTGTACAAATAGATTTAAATCTATATTTACAAATCAACCAATTAGAAGTAAGTCACTTCCTCCTCACAAATCTATTTTAACCATCTATTTTTAAACTTATAATATAATCAAAGTTTCCCAACTTGATGATCTTTATTTCTGCACCTATACAATGTAGTTCTATGGGTAGGGGAAACATCCAATGAGTTCAGAGTTTTACTTGTGAAGACCTATTGTATCAATTCTTACATTTTTTAAATGGCAAAAAATCTAGTACTGTAACTAAGGTTGGGTCATATAGAAGGGGTGCAAAAATGGTGGCAAACTGCTATTGCTGTTGGTCTGACCTGGCCTTGCCACTGCTACTACTGCCACCCTGACTGTTATGCCTTTGAATAAAATCCTCTCCTTTTTCTAAAATTTAGTTTATGATAAAAAAGCCATCTAAACTGAGATGTTTGCTACCAATATACTGTTTTTTATAGCTGAGTTACAAACCCCTTAATGAGAGCTCTGGATTAGGAACCCTGTAACAGCATTTATAGTAACAAGAATGTGTACATCAGTTTCAGATGCTGACCTTGTAACTAACACATTTTCTGGGAAAATCAAATGCTTTTCATTATTACATCTAATTTCTGCCCCACATTCAAACCATTTCTAAACTCAACTTATGGAGGCTTACGTTCATGTGTAAACAGAATATTTCTTTATGAATCATACAAGGATGTCAGCACCTTGAGTCTTGTGTAAAGTTCACAGACTTGAGAAAACTGAACCTTAAGGGACTTTTTGTTGGGGCTGTAAGAGCACAGTGACACATTTAAATTGATTGCATTTATGCCTTATGCACAAGGAGACTTATTTTTACTCTCCAATATACCTCAGTATCAGAGGTGAAACTTTAGGAGCAATCAGAAATAAAAAGGAGCCATGTACATTCTATCATAAGAAATACATTTCAGTAAATAATCACCACCCTTTAGTAAATAATCACCACCAAGCACTGAACAAAGCTAATTCTTCTTTCAGTTAAGTGGCTTACCATTCATAGCAGCTTCATCAACTTCACTGCACTACTCTAGACTCAAGGTCTATGCAACTGAAACTAGTCTTTGGGCTGATAGACTTATGTATAAAGTGTTTGGATAGGGAAAAAAAGTAGTTAAGATTTATTAAAGCAACAGGTATAGTGGAACTTAATAACTGATACAAGTGTTTTTGTGCAGAACAGTGCAACATGATCCATTATATTTTCCATTCTCTTTCAGTGGTTCTGGCTGAAAACCATACTTGAAAAAGGATAGCTGTGCTTTCATCTCAATCAACAGAAGTTGACAGTCAGGAAGACGGACACAGGATTGGAACCCATGATCCTTCATAGCTCCTAGGAATGAAAAAACAATCATGTATTTTCATGGTACAGTATCTAGTTATAATCTTTGTAACGCTCCTCAAATAATCAAGATCACTGCTTGCATATAAGTTAAAACCGTCCCAATGTAACTGGAAAGTCTGAGATATCAGACTGACTATGCATCTTCATCTTACAAGTGAATGTGCCATGCAGAGTGACAAAAATTGTATCCAGGGACTTAGCTATACAAAGAATTGGGAAGCACTGGCAAAAACATCAATCCTCTCCCAACCATGCCAACTGGCTGATACCAATCCGATAGTCAATATGCAGCTTGGCAGCTTGGAGATCAGCATCTGGTGAGTAAGTCTGCAAAGGGGAAGGGGCGTGGGGAAGGAAAGGGGCATGGAGGGGGCAGATATAGACCCCCATGGTGAGGGAGGGGATGGGGATGGGGCAGGTGCTGCCCAACCAGGGCGGGGCAGAGCGTGGGATGGAGCTGTGGCCGGTTCATCCATGGGGCACAGAGGAGTGGGAAGGTGGGGGGGCAGCTCCCACTGTTGTACACAGCCTTGGGGGTGACATGGGGGGCATGTGTGTGGGGTGAGGGCAGGCTGCCCTCTGCAGGCTCGGAGACAACGGTGGGGGGCATGGAGCTGGGCCACGGCTGCGCTTGGAGCGGGCAGGGTGGGCAGTGGTGGTACCGGGACGGGGAATATAGGGGGGTTTAGGGAATTTTGGGGTGGCTGTAGCCCACCCCATAGCCCCCCTTCCCAGTGCTGCCACTGCCTGCCCCACCCCTGCACACCATGAGCGCAGCCCCAGTCCAGTCCCCCTGCTAGGAAGACTGGTGCAGCCCCTGGCCCCATGCCTGCAGTGGGCAACCTGCCCTTGCCCCGTGCACAAATCTGGAGGGCACATGCACCCCCATACCTCCCTTGGGGTTGCACACAGCAGTAGGGAGCTGTCCCCCATCTCCCTACCCCCCTGCCCCCTCCAGATGAACCACCTGCCGCTCTGTCTTGCACCCTGATCCAGCTGGGCAGCACCAGCACCTATCCCTGCCCTTGTCCCACTCCTCTCTTCACCATGGGGGCCTTGATCTGCCCCCTCCCCTTTCACCCCACAGACTTACCAGCCAAATGCTGGTCTGCAATCCTAGCTGTGTGCATGTTGCATCTGTGTGCCTGTATGCAGCATTTATTGGTGACATTATCACCTACACCAGTCAAAAAGAGCTAATTGCCATTTATATCAATTTTTCTTTTACTGGTGCCAATCCGATATGGACCAGTACATTGGTGCACCTCTAGTTTTGCGAGGCTTTGAACTGTGAAACACCCACCCTTCTAAGGGATTAAAATGATGACTATCCCTTTGCTCGAACAAAGAAGTAGCATAAAACGCTATTGAAAAAAATCATTCCATATTTACAAGTCTCATAGATCTGCAAAGACTGAAGGAAAGACCATAAATTCAAGAAAGAAGAGTCAAGTAAAAAGAATTTACATTCCTCTTTTATAATCAACACGTCATGGAGGTGAGTGAGGCTGAAGTGGGATAATGTAGACAGTAAACTGGAAGAAGGGAAGACTCTAATGGATAAAACAGAGGACTAGAAATCTGGAGATGTGCAGTCTAGTCTCATCAGTGGTTGACCTGCTGAGATTATGTTATAGGTGTTTTACATGTGCTCCGGTGAGGTGGGGGCAGGGGAGGGGGGGGGTCTTTAATTAGAGTGGCTCTGAGAAACACTCTAATTAAAACGTCCGCAGCATCTCATGTATCAGTGTCCCTGTGCTTCATGTGATGAGCTTTAGTTAAAGCACCACTGCCACCATTGTGAAGCACGGGGACACTGGTACACGAGATCCAGAGACTGCTGGAGGTGTGCTAACTAGCACGCTCCAATAGACTCAATTAATCGAATCTGCTTCAACGCGCAAAGCATCAAAGAAGCCTCCCTACACATCTATAGACACCCTACAGTTCCTTTTTGCATTTAGTGCTAAGTCTTGTTTAATTAACATGTACTATAGCATTATACATTTTCCTACTTTTGATGGATAGGATTGCAAAGGAAATGCAGTTAATAACCATGAACTGAGGGTCAACTAATGCAGCAATGCCTTCCAGCATTTGCAAAGAGCCTGCCCCATTTACTTCAAAAAGCTGTTACCTAAGATAGCCCATCAGGATATTTTAAAGGGGAACATTGCTAGCAATATCATTGCTGACAAAAGCATATAAGAAGAGGGTTGATTATTAAAACTGGCACAAGTACATTATTTCCCTGAACGAAAGTAGCTGAGAGTAATAGGAATAAAGCTGCTGATGCTAGAATACTAGGAATAACATCATTAGAGCATGTGATTCATCAGTCAACTCTTCAACTGAGCCCAAACATTTGAGGTTCTAAAAAAGGAGCAGTAGCATGTTTAAAAAAAAATCTATTGCTTCTGTAATTATTTTTTTAAATCCAGATCACAAAGAAGAAACATTAAAATACTAAGAGAAACATGTAGCCTTATTGAGTTGGATGGAAAAAAGAACTGAGGAACTCACAAAGTTTTTGAAAGTTTTCGCAAAACAAAAAGGTTGGGAGGAACATGCATTGAGAGGATTATTGATGAACATTTGAGATTTTGCTCAGTATCGATTAGTATATTTTTAGGGCCTGATCCTGCGCTCACTACAGTCAGTCATATTTCTGTGTCACACATCTGGGAACTCAATTTTGCTCTGCTGAAGACAATGGAAACTTTGTAACTAATTTAAATGGGAGCAGTATCTGCACCCAGATGTAGAAACAAAATTAAAATGAAGGTCCTTCGTTCATTTTTATCATGATAACAGAACTCCCAAGGATGTCAATACCACCCCCAACCCCGTTTTAAAAACTGCTTTATCTCTCAAATACATGGGAGCAAATTCTGCCCTCAGATATGTCCTTCTATCCACTGGTATAAATCAACAGAAATTCCCCTGATGCTAAGAGAGTTATGATGGTGAGAGTGCAGAATTAAGTCCATAGTTATTGCAACATTTCATCTAAACTGAATCTTTGAGGCACAATCCATGGTAGAATGACATGTAAAGGCATGCAACACCAGTGGGAGCTCTTGTAGGTCAATACTGAGACCACTTTTTAATAGTATTGCAGCTACTCTCTGCTCCAGCCTGATGCTTCCCAGGGAATATTCCCAGTGTAAAGAGTGTCCAGAGGTGGCAGCAACAGCCCAGTCAGGCCTAGGATAATTCTTTCATTACAGGAAGAATGCAAGGAGGGAGTACTATGAGTCATTTCTACTCTTGTTCTCTTTCCCCTAGCTTTTACAAGCCTCTGAATCCAAGGCAACACTCATAAAATAGTTTTTTAGACTATTCTGAACCTTCAGGGGCCAACAAGGACCCAAGAAATCTCAAGATTGGGAGACAAACTGTTTCTTTAGGTGTGGATTTATAGTGCCTTAAACAATGTCCTGGGCTACAAACTCCTAGAACAGATTCCCAAAAGGTGGACTAAGGCACACTAGTGTGCTGTGAGATCAATATATCGTCTAAGGAAATAGGCAGCCAAGGTTCTTTGGGTAAATGTGATATCTTTTATTAGGCCAACTAGATAGTTGGAAAAATTGTTCTATACAAGGTTTCGGGCACCAACACCCTTCTTCAAGCATCGTTGTGCCTGAAAGCTTGCAAAAACCAATTTTTCCAACTGTTTAGGTGGTCTAATAAAAGATATCACATTTACCCAAAGAACCTTGTCTGCCAGTAAGATCAATGGAAGCATACTGTAAGATTCCCTTGTGTGAGGAGATAAATGCTCTCCTCCCCCATCTGGTACGCTATGCCTGCCCCAGCTACTCCAGCAATGCCTGTGGCTGCTCCTCGGGGGACTGCCACCACTGCTTCTGCCTTCTCCAGTCCCAGGCACCCCTTGTGCTGACCACACCCTGCTCCATGCTCCCAGCAGTACCCTGTGCTGCAAGCAGGCAGACACACAGATGGAGCCAGGCTCTGCTGCCCAGCTCATCTGCTCTGGTCCTCCCACCCTCCCAGGGCCAACAGAAGGGGCCATGGAAGTGGTTTCTGGCATGTAAGACTGCTGGAGCAGCCTCAGCAGCAGGGCTGCCCTTGCCCCAAGGTACAGACCATGGGTCAAGTAGAGACAAACAGTGGAAAAAGCAAGGCACAACACGGTGAGAGCCTACCCCTGCTATGCCTAACTGACACGAGCTAGATTAGCAATTCACAACTTTTTTTTTTAGCTTGAAGGCCCCCTTTCGTAACTTTTTTGAATTTAGATCAAGTGATTTCAAATATCTATCTATCATAGAATCATAGAAAATTAGGGTTGGAAGGGACCTCAGGAGGTCACCTAGTCCAACCCGCTGCTCAAAACAGGACCATACCCAACTATATCATCCCACGTCTAGCCTGGTTTTAAAAACCTCTAAGGATGAAGATTCCACCACCTCTCTGGATAACCTGTTCCAGTGTTTAACTACCCTCCTAGTAAGAAAATTCTTCCTAATATCTAACCTAAACTTCCCTTGCTGTAACTTGAGACCATTGCTCCTTGTTCTGTCATCTGCCACCACTGAGAACAGTCTAGCTTTCAAACCCCACTTCAGGTAGTTGAAGGCTGCTATTAAATCTCCTCTTAGTCTCCTCTTCTCAAGATTAAATAAACCCAGTTCCCTCGGTCTTTCCTCAGAAGTCATGTCCCCCTGCCTTTGAACCATTTTTGTTGCCCTCCATTGGATCCTCTCCAGTTTGTCCACATCCTTTCTGTAGTGAGGGGCCCAAAACTGAACACGGTACTCCAGATGTGGCCTCACCAGTGCTGAATGGAAAGGAATAATGACTTCCCTTGACCTGCTGGCAACACTCCTAGTATGCCTTCTTTGCAACAAGGACACACTGTTGCCTCATATACAGCTTATTGTCCACTGTAACCCCTAGGTCCTTTTCTACAGAGCTGAGGCCCAGCCAGTCAGCCCCCAGCTTGTACTGGTACACGGGATTGTTCCATCCGTCCTAAGTGCAGGACCTTCCACTTGTCCTTGCTGAAACTCATGAGATTTCTTTTGGTTCTATCTATCTAAACACACACACACACATACATATATACACACGTACGCACACGCAAATACACACACACGTATATATGTATACACACACATATACACACATACACATGTATACACACGTACACACAAGTATACACACACATACACACACGTATATACACACACCCATACACACGTACACACACACATATATATACACACACATATATATACACAAGTATATACACACCCATACACACACGTACACACACACACACAGGTATACACACACACACACAGGTATACACACGTGTATATATATATATACACACACACACACAGAGGTATAAACACATGAGTATATACACACACACACAGGTACACACGTATATACACACAGGTACACACGTACACACACATATATATACACACGTACACACACATATATACACACACACATACACACGTATATACACACACATGTACACACACGTATATATATATACACACACACGTATATATATACACACACGTACACACATACATATACACACATATACGCACACACGTACACACATACATATACACACACGTACACACATACACACATGTACACACGCACATATACACACACGTACACATATACACATACACACGTATATATACACACGTACACACGCACATATACACACGTATATATATACACACACGTACACACATATATACACACACGTACACACATATATACACATACACACACGTACACATACACACATACACAGGTATATACACACACACACACGTACATATACACACACGTACACATATACATATACACACACACACGTACACATATACACATACACACGTATATATACACACGTACACACGCACATATACACACGTATATATATACACACACACGTACACATACACACATACACATGTATATATACACACACACACGTACATATACACACACGTACACATATACATATACACACACACACGTACACATATACACACACGTACACATATACACATTCACACGTATATATATATACACACATATATATACACACACGTACACATATACATAGTGTAGTCAAGGACGCACTGCAGAGTAGGAGTTTTGAAGTGATGGGAGCCCAGGAAGGGTGGCTGTGCCTTAAGGAAATGATCCTTCGGGCACAAAGCAAGACGATCCCGATGCGAGGAAAAAGAGGGAAAGGGGCCAGGAGGCTTCCTTGGCTGACCAGAGAAATCCAGGGCAGCCTAAGGGCCAAAAGGGGAGCACACAAAAAGTGGAAACAGGGAGAGATCACCCAAGACGAATATACCTCCTCTGCTCGTGCTTGTAGGGAGGCAGTTAGACGGGCCAAAGCTACCATGGAGCTGAGGATGGCATCCCAAGTAAAGGACAACAAGAAATTGTTTTTTAGATATATAGGGAGTAAAAGGAAGGCCCAGGGAGGAATAGGACCCCTGCTAAATGGGCAGAAACAATTGGTGACAGACAGGGGGGAC
>NW_005841933.1:519414-535149 GCF_000455745.1 Alligator sinensis
GCAGGCCCGGATGAGCTCCATCCGAGGGTGCTGAAGGCACTGGGCAACATCATTGCCGAGCCACTGGTGGGAATATTTGAAAGCTCGTGGCGCACGGGCCAAGTCCCAGAGGACTGGAAAAGGGCCAATGTGGTCCCCATTTTCAAGAAGGGGAGGAAGGAGGACCAGGGCAATTATAGGTCAGTCAGTCTCACCTCCATCCTTGGCAAAGTCTTTGAAAAAATTATCAAGGCTCACATTTGTGAGAGCCCGGCAGGACAAATTATGCTGAGGGGAAATCAGCACGGGTTCGTAGCAGGCAGATCGTGTCTGACTAATCTAGTCTCTTTTTATGACCAGGTTACAAAACACCTGGACGCAGGAGTAGGGGTGGATGTCGTATACTTAGACTTCAGAAAGGCCTTCGATAGGGTATCCCACCCCATACTGGTGAACAAGTTAAGAGGCTGTGACTTGGATGACTACACAGTCTGGTGGGTGGCGAATTGGCTGGAGGGTCGCACCCAGAGAGTTGTGGTAGATGGGTCGGTTTTGACCTGGAAGGGTGTGGGCAGTGGGGTCTCGCAGGGCTTGGTCCTTGGCCCGATACTCTTTAATGTCTTCATCAGTGACTTGGACGAGGGAGTGAAATGTACTCTGTCCAAGTTTGCAGATGACACAAAGCTATGGGGAGATGTGGACACGCCGGAGGGCAGGGAACAGCTGCAAGCAGATCTGGACAGGTTGGACAAGTGGGCAGAAAACAACAGAATGCAGTTCAACAAGGAGAAATGCAAAGTGCTGCACCTAGGGAGGAAAAATGTCCAGCACACCTACAGCCTAGGGAATGACCTGCTGGGTGGCACGGAAGTGGAAAGGGATCTTGGAGTCCTAGTGAACTCTAAGATGAACGTGAGTCGGCAGTGTGACGAAGTCATCAGAAAAGCCAATGGCACTTTATCGTGCATCAGCAGATGCATGACGAATAGATCCAAAGAGGTGATACTTCCCCTCTATCGGGCGCTGGTCAGACCGCAGTTGGAGTACTGCGTGCAATTCTGGGCGCCGCACTTCAAGAGGGATGCGGATAACCTGGAGAGGGTCCAGAGAAGGGCCACACACTTTAACTTCTTTAACTTGTATGGTTAAAGGCTTGCAGACCAAGCCCTACGAGGAGAGACTAGAGAACCTGGACCTTTTCCGCCTCCGCAAGAGAAGGTTGAGAGGCGACCTTGTGGCTGCCTATAAGTTCATCCCGGGGGCACGGAAGGAATTGGTGAGTATTTATTCACCAAGGCGCCCCCGGGGGTTACAAGAAATAATGGCCACAAGCTAGCAGAGAGCAGATTTAGACTGGACATTAGGAAGAACTTCTTCACAGTTAGAGTGGCCAAGGTCTGGAACGGGCTCCCAAGGGAGGGGGTGCTCTCCCCTACCCTGGGGGTCTTCAAGAGGAGGTTGGATAGGCATCCAGCTGGGGTCTTCTAGACCCAGCCCTCTTTCCTGCCTATGCAGGGGGTCGGACTTGACACACACATACACACGTATATATATATACACGTGTTTGTATGTGTACGTGTGTGTATATATACGTGTGTATGTGTGTGTGTATATACGTGTGTATGTGTGTGTGTATATACGTGTGTATGTGTGTGTGTATATACGTGTGTATGTGTGTGTGTATATACGTGTGTATGTGTGTGTGTATATACGTGTGTATGTGTGTGTGTATATACGTGTGTATGTGTGTGTGTATATACGTGTGTATGTGTGTGTGTATATACGTGTGTGTATATATATATACACACACACGTACATATACACACGTACACATGTATATACACACACACATACACAAACATATATACACACATGTACACATATAAACACACGTATATACACACACGTACACATATATACACACACGTATATATATACACACACACGTACACACGTATATATACACACACGTACACATACAAACACGTGTATATATATATACACACACGTACACACATACACATATACACACGTACACACGTATACACACACATACACATATACACACGTACACACGTATACACACACATACACAAACATATATACACACACGTACACACGTATACACATGTACACAAGCATATACACACATGTACACATATATACACACACATATACACACACGTGCACATATAAACACACATACACACATATATATACACACACGTACACATATAAACACACGTATATACACACACGTACACACGTGTATATATACACACACACGTATACAAACATATACACACACGTACACATATACACACACATACACAAACATACATATACACACGTACACATATACACACATACACACGTATATATACACACACATACAAACGTATACACACACACGTACACAAGCATACATATACACACGTACACATATACACACATACACACGTATATATACACACACATACAAACGTATACACACACACGTACACAAGCATACATATACACACGTACACATATACACACACATACACATACACACATACACACGTATATATACACACACGTACACACACACACGTACACACGTATACACACACACGTACACATGTACACACGTATATATACACACATGTACACACGTATATATACACACACACAAACACACACATACACACGTACACATATACACACACATACAAACGTATATATACACACGTACACATACACACACGTACACATATACACACACATACAAACGTATATATACACACGTACACACACGTACACATATACACACACAAAGTATATACACACACGTCCACATATACACACACGTACACATACACATGTATGTATATGCACACACGTACACAAACATATATACACACATGTACACATACACACGTACACACACGTATATATACACATACACACACGTATACACACATACGAACGTACACACACGTAAACACAGACACGTATATACACACGTATACACATGCGAACGTATACACACACATGTATACACACACGTACTCACACACATGTACACACATACACACATATATATAGACATACACATATACACACACACATACATACACATATACACATACACACCTATATATATATACACATACACACACACATACACACGTATACACACACACACGTATACACACACACACTTGTACACACATATAGACACATATAGACACACACACGTATATATACACACACATGTATATACACACACATATACACACGTGTATATACACACATACACACCTATATAGACACACACACACGTACACACACATATATACACACATACATGCATATATACACACAAACACGTATATATACACACACACGTACACACACGTATATACACACATACATGCATATATACACACAAACACGTATACACACACATATATACACACATACACGTACACACATTTACACATACACATGTATACACACACATGTACACACACACGTATATACACACACACACATGTATACACACACATGTACACACACATACACGTATACACATATACACACACATACACACGTATATACACACACACGTATACACACACGTGTATACACACACACACGTATACACACACACACACACACACGTATATACACACATGTGTATATACACACACATACACACGTATATATACACACTTACACAGATACATACACACACACATTTGTTAGGGGTGTGCAAAGCAGGCCCTATTCAATTCAGATTCGGCCAGAATCAGGAACAGTGATTCGATTTGTTGATTCAGATCACTGTCCCCAATTTGATTTGGCCAAATCCAAATCTGAAGATTCCACGCTGATTCAGAGAAGCAGCAATTCGGACACAGACACAGCTTTAAAAGTTTTTTCTACATATCTTGAGGTAGCAGGCATGGCTCATGATTGCTGCGATGCTGGGGCACCTGGTGCATCCCGCAAGAGCACGGGGGACCCTCCACGTGCTCAGCAGCAAACCCAGAACTTGACCAAAAGTACTTCCAGTCCACTTCCAGGTCTGCCAGGGAGCGTGCTGCCCCCACCCCCACCCCGCCATGCCTCTCTGGCTCAATGATCAGCCACAGGGGGACCCCGGGTGCCCCCCAGATCCAGGAGGCACCAGTCATTGAGGCGGGGGGTGCGGGGAATCCCCTCAGCATGCTCCCCGGCAGACCTGAAAGTGGACCAGAAGTGCTTCTGGTCCACTTCTGGGTCTGCTGCCGAGTGCGCTGGGGAGCCCCCCATACTTCTGTGGGACACTTCATGCGCCCCAGCATCGCAACATTCACAAGCCCCTGCTACCTGGACGCGAGGCATGTAGAAAAAACATTTAAAGCTGTCTCTGTGTCTGAATCTCCATATCTTTCCGAATCGATTCTGAGGGTTCCAATTTAATCTTTAAGAGAGATTAAAGGGCCCTCTGATTCGACTCAGATTCGGAGATTCGGCCACCAAATCGAGCCAAATCTCTGCCAAATATAATCAGGGACTGAAGCTTCGCGCAGTCCTAATATTTTTGTATGTAAGTATGCGTATGTGTGTATAGGCATGTGTCTATATATTACACACACACACACACACACCCCTTTTTGGCTATAAGAGTTAAGTGTGCCACCAATTTTAATCCAGAGAAAAGTGTGCCCCCAGGTCTCAAAAATTTGGAAAACAGTGTCCTAGAGTCATGCCATTGTATCCCAATATTTGTTTTTATTTTTTAGAGGAAAATTTGAAATTTGAAAATGTATCACCAGTACAACCAATGCAATGTCCTCCATATGAATCTGAAGACAGTCTGAAACAATGGAGTACTATGTATCTCAGAGTATTAATGGAATGGAATAAAATAATATAACAACTCCCCTTTTCTGCACTTTAGCTTAACTCTGAAAAGACTAGGGTTCCATATTTTCAGGCATGTATTTTGGAAAAGATTATACAGAGTCAAAACCAGGACTATGAATGAAGTGTGAATGTTATGCTAAAACTGTATATTTTCTTTACATGAATGTGTGTTATAATAGCAGAAGAAAGACTTTTGTCCAAACCTGTGTAGCAAGAAGCAGATGTTTCAGATCTTTGCAGGACTGTGGTGTTCTAACTCTCTGTAGTAACCTTTATTTTGAAGGACAATGCCTCTCCAAACAGGTATTTATGACCATGCCACCTATGCTCCCAGCTGATAAAAAAAATTGCACGCTTTAAAGTAAAAACCACAGCAAACATCAGTGCAACTTGTTTTTAGTTCAGTAACCCATTTAAAATTAAGTGGTTTTGGAACCACCCAGATACAAGTTCCACCGTATGCTAAAAAGACTGAAGATCGGTATTAGGCATAACTTGCAGACAGATTCAAAAAGGCAGTACCATATAGTAAACAAAATATTTGCATTTAACATAAACCAAACCATGATTGAAATATTTCTTAAGTAACTCTTATACTAAGGGCTATTAAAGAGTAAATCTACCACTGCTTCTTGCTACACAGGTTTGGACAAAAGTCTGTCTGCTGCTATTACAACACACATTCATGTAAAGAAAATATAGTTTTAACATAACATTCACACTTCATTCATACTCACATTCTTCCCCCACAATCTTCTTTTAGAGATGATTCCTCAGGGGCTGTCTAGGTGGGGAAAGTTAACCAGCAAAGCTATTCTGCAATAGGTCCCCATGGACATACTACTGCAATATAGAAGTGACTCTATTTGGAATAATTAATTTGCTTTGTAACTTGGAATAATTATTCCAGAACAAGATCTGTTACATTCTGGAACAGGGTGCTCACCCAGGAAAATTATTCTAGAAAAATAGGTAGAGCAAAATGGTTATTTCTGTATGGCTACTCTGGTCAATTTAAACACACGCAGAGAAAAGTGTCAGGCTGCCATGTGGCCTTACACAGAACGCGCATCACTTCGACTCTCCAGAATTTGAAAAAAACTCCAGTCCAAAAGCCAAACTCTTGTCTTACAAGCAGACAACAGACTGATGGTTCCTTCTATTAAGTAATATTCCAGTCCTTCGTCCAGAAGGCAGTTGCCCTTCTCAAGTTATAAGAGTAGATAGGAAATATGCATCTTGGAGCTAAAAAGTTACAGGTTTTCTTTTGTGGCATCAACTTAAAAAATTCAATGAATTGATATTTTTCTAGGGTTCTCACCTTTTCCCTATGCTTTCCAATGAATCAGATCACAGTTTGCAAACCCTCATCTAATTGTGCTTTGCCTCGGTCTTCTCTTTAATTGAGAAAACCACAGTTAAGTAGTTGGGTAACCAACAAATTAGCTTCCATCTACTCTGTTACTGACAGGAAGACTTGGTTGCTCTCTGGGTCCATAAAACAGACCACAATGGATCACAAATATTTTCTCATAAGGAAAGGTCTTCACCAGTAGCCAAAGAGTTAACAGGTTTTGAAATCTGGTTCAACTGCAGACACCTCTCCCAGTCTTGCATCACTACTCTTCCAAGTCCACTTAAGCATTCCTAACTCTATTTATGACTTCCTCTTCTCTTGAGTTCTGATTTGTTTAGTTCTCAAGCTGTGGGTGGTGGCAAAAAATGTAGCATTACCTGCCCATGATGGCATATCTTTATACAACTTCAAGAAAATCTACTAAGTAAGATCCATAGTTGCCACACCTTTCAATCCCTCCGGATATTTCTAGGTGTTTCCTGATGAATCTTGTGCTCTACTTCTGTGAAAAGACAGATAATAGATAAACAAATACATTCCTCCTCCACACTGCTGATCCCATTCGCTTTAGGACTTAAAAAATCTTGCTACAATATAATGCATAATGATAACATCAACTTCATGGCCCACTGTGCTGTGGGGTGGATGACTCTCCCACAACTGAGTAGGATCATAGGAAAGTAGGGCTAGAAGGGTCATCTAGTCTGTCCTGATGAAGGCAGGATCATCCCTGACTAAAGCATTCTAGTCAAGTCTCTATCTAACCTGCTCCTGAACATTTCCAGGAAGGAGATTCCACAACTTCTCTAGACAGCCTGTTTCAATGCTACTTTAATGCTAGAATTTCGCTCATCCAACCAAGCAGATGAAGCATCATGCATCTCACCTGTGAACTTCTAGGAAGGGAGACAGAGAAATAAGACTACAGTGTCATTGATCCTACCTATATACAAGGCATGTCTCTGCTACTGCTATACCATGAGGGTGGGAGTAAGCCAGGGGGCCCCTCTACATTGTACTTAGCAACCCAGGTCCCCAAGTCTGCCCCTGGTCCTACCAAGACCTTAAACCAAGCTTAGTAATAGTACAAAGATGAAACCATTTAATGGCTGCAATGTGTACTCTTACCTGTGCAGGTGAGTTGAGGCTAGCACCTCAAATGGGAATATGGCTCCTCCTTGTTTTCTTACAAAAGACTAACTCTGGTTATGTATTAATCATATGCAGTCTCCATGCTTCCCAGCCTTTGCACATCCCAATCCTTCATTCCACTCCCATGTCCTGCTTTTTTCTTTTAGCACTTTTAACATAGATCTGGTAGCAAATGCTGTTTAGACACAGATTGTATATTTGGCACTGATAACAGTGATAATATAGTCAAGTAGAAATACTTGTAGCATTCTGGGAACCTTGACTTGTTAAATTTAACTGGCTCCATTATGAATCAGGTTTATGTAGAAAAAAATTACCAGGTAAGGCACAAACAGGAAATACTGCTCTTGAATCTGTGCACACTGGCATTTTTTCATAATTTCTAACCATTCTGTATTATCTTTTATAAATGTATTAACTCCATCTGCTGTTTAAATCACACCCCATAAAATGGCAAATACCAATAGCATTTATCAGGGAAATAACACAAGGTATATAATACTTCCACACTTACTTCAAACACGAAAAAACTTCACACATGCGCACACACACACACACACACACACACTTAAATTGCAGAAGATGAAGCTCAAAATATTCCTTTTCATTTCTCTCCAATGAAGCTTTCAACATTTTAATTAGTATCAATTATTGTGAATACCATTTTAGATTTGTTTAAACTTGTTCAAAACTTCCAGAAAAGAAACTGATTATTTGTTTTATATTCTCTCCCCCTTCAAGTTTAGATGTGCAATGCCAAGCCCTCTCCCCCCCCACCTGCATTTAAGAAATGAGGTTTGATTTTAATCAGCTAAAATGAGATGGATGGATAGTAGGTTAAAATTTCTCTTAGCTCTTTATATTAATTACCAAATAAAAAAGTTAATTTGGCAACATTAAGATAAACGATCAGAAAATAATGAAAACAGTCCTGGATAGGTAGCAAGTAAAGCTATAAAAAGAGCCAATCCTTCAATTCTTACCCAAGCAAAACTACTACATACTTTGATGTTAATGGGAGTTTTTTGTCCTTCCAAATTTTGGGATCTTCATCTATTGATGTCTGAAATTAAGATTTTAATAAACCATGTCAGGAATGGACCGATTTGCTCTCATTAGCATCACAGTTTAAACTGAAGTTGCTATCTGCATATCAGTCTTTGAGGGCAAATACAGTACTCTTCCTCAGTGACCATATGCAGATACATGGACAAAAACGAACGTAACCTAGCTTAAAACCAATCAGTTCCCTCTCTGTTTACGGTGGTCTCCAACAGCCTAACTGCTGTATTACAGCATTATATGGAAAGGAAAATCTTGATCTGTTAAAAGTAACTGTCTCAATTATAAAGCAGGTTTACGTACAGACAAAGTCAGTTTCCATCTCTGTGGGGCACCTGAAAACTATTTTAACTCAGCCATCGATTTAAAATGAAAACAGAATGTATTTGGTATAGAGCAAAAAAAAAAAAAAGAAAGAAAAACACCAGTATTATATAGAATCTAAATACAGCTAGATTAAATTATAATGAACATAATGAAATCTAGCTAGGCTCTAAGCTTAGTTACCAAGAGTAGTGATTAAGCAGAATGAAAATTCTCAGTCAGCTGCCCTGCCACGTTTGCTTGTCCAAAGGTGTTCCAGCAAACCATGGGGCTGTTGCTTTACAGTGCCACTCTTCTTTCTGAATCTTTTGGCTTGTATGTGTATCTAAGTTTCAGATTTGGGGGCTAGCCCTCTAAGTTCTACTTACATGAGTCAGAAGATTTTTACTGGTGTAACCGAGGTCAAATTCTGGCCATTTGTGTCTGAGCACATATTCTGTTTGCATCAATTTCTAGCAGCCTGTTTAGGATCATTTCACTCTAGGGTCTTTATCTCATTCCAAATGTAGGTCCTCTGTGCTGTTCCATTAGCACAAAGGGAGCATAATGCTGCCCTATGAGCCTAAACCAATATTCATTAAGTCAGTGAGTGTTTTTCCATCAACTTCAATAGGATTTAGATCAGACTCTAGGGCCAGGGACAGAAATTACACATAAACTGGTATAAGTGATCAGAAACCGGCTCAAATCTGTAACACAACAGAAGTTCCGTGCACATAAACCAGTTTCAAAATGGCCAAAACCGTTTTAAGATAAACCTATGCAGTTTAGCTTTCTCAGCTCCCCTGGCACAGGGGAGCCCTAGCTCTATGTCAGGAAAGGGAAGCCATGCTACAATCAAGCAATCCCTGCTTCAAGGTGGGCATTGAAGCTAGATGCAATTGAGAGGAACTCTAGGGACTAGAGCAGAAGCAGACAAGGCCATTTCATGTGGTCTACTCTCACCCTCCAGCTCTGGCAAGGCAAATTCTGGCATGGTCTAGGAACCGCATTTAGGACATTACATAGTTGAACACAGAGATATTTTCTATCACAGTATTTGTTTTCCTAAGTGTAGTGTAACATTGTAGTTAGTACAATGCATGTCAGACAACTAGTCCATCAATGATGGACTTCAGGGCTCCGCATCTTTATAGTTCAGTAGCTCCAGCTCTGCCCAGGTCAGTAATTCTGAGTGACTGAATTAAATTGCTGTTCAGTTCAACTTCAAGCATATAGCTGTCTGTATTGAAAAATGTATATATACTTCTGACCTCTTTGTTGCCAGTCTCAGAAAAGCAATGGAGGACTAAACACACCCAGGGAATTAATTATTCTCTTCAAGGTTATTTTAGACTCAGTGTGGAACTACTGCACTGGTGTGGCCAACACTGCACCTATTTTTCTGTTGTTAAAGGACTTAAGCCTCTATGACTGTCAAGCCCATACCCTTAATGAGAACTATATTCACCTAAGCAAATTAATAAAGCATGCTATAAAGTTTGAGATATCTGTATCCTCATCTCAAACATATGCATTTCCTACAAGCATTACTGTTAGCATAAACATTTATAGAGAGAAGACTATGTTCCTAAATATTTATTATCTGTTGGTAAAATTGCTTACAAAAACTCACTCTTATTCTGACGATCTGTTATAACACTCCCTTGCTCCCAAGTTCATTATAGCTACTAATATTATTACTGTAAATCTTTCTAATGCCTCAAATGTTTGGCTGTAAAGAACATTTTTATAAAAAGGGTGAGGCAAGGAAAACTTCCCCCTCCCAACCACCTAATACATTGCTGAATTATATTTGAAAGTTCAAATGCCAAAATGATGAAATCACAATATTATATATTGGGTTTCATTTGATTATTTTGTTGGTGTGTCAGAGAAATTATCTATAAAATGACATGAAAGTGAAGTTACAGAGCTTTAGGGGTTTTCCAGAACTTCTCTGCACACATCAATTTTACTGTATGACTATCCTGAAAGATTTATGCTTTGTGTTTTGAGGGCCAGGTTTTAAATGGCTTCACAGAATAAAAAAAATTAAAATTTAAATATAACTTTTAAAATGTGTGTTGGACCTTTGTGCCTTCCAAAGAGGTCAAGTTCAAGACACTTATAAAAAGACCATTCCCAGAGAGACTGCATGGGAAAGCCTATTAACATTGCTGCTATCCTTTTATTTCCCCTTTGATCATAAAACAAGGTTATGGGTGGCAAATACTGCAATGATGGGAAGATCCCGATTGGGACAGTATGACTTAACTTAGCAAAAAAAAAAAAAAAAAAGAAGAAGAAAAAAAGAAAAAAAGAAGAAAGGAAAAGAAAAACCACCAGCTTAAAAAGCAAGAAGCCTTGAAAAAGAAAAAGATAATTTACAAACTCAGCAGGGGGTTAAAATTAAAAAAAAACAAAGCAAAACAATATATTCTGCTATTTCTATTTTCTTAATCTATTTTTATTCATACTACAACATATGTTAACTTCCATGCAAAGGGATTGTAAGAATTTATTGAACAAGGACAAGATCAACACTTAGCATGAGAGAGAAACAGGCCAATTTTATCTTTATATTGCAGAAACACACCTTAAAGGTCTTGTTATTCCTTAAAAAGTAAATCTAGCCTCTCTTCTCTACCAGTTCTGCTGCCCTTGGGATGGAGGCAACTGTTGAAAAAAATGGGCAGAGAAAGTACACAGGGGCGCACATTCACTCCTTTTACCAAATATCTTGCACATATGGCATAAAGTATCTATTATTATACTCAGTATAGTCAAAGTGCCAATTACAGCTCTCAGTCATACCATATAAAACCAGAAAAAATGATGTGGCCTGATTTTCATTTACACTATGTCCCATTTACACCATGTGCAGTGTAAAGGAAGCTTTCTGTAAGTGAGAATCCAGTGAGAATGTTGTAACACAGAGTTGTCCAACTTCTAAATGGCTGGAGGTTGAACACCCCATGGGTGCACACGTCTGCAGGCCTCACCAGTACGAGTCATGCCCCCACCCCCCAGGCTGCACATCTTCCCCCTGATCCACTGCATGGCACTGGGCTCACTCTTAGCTCCACAGGCCATGCCACACTGCCCCCAAGGCAAGGACAGGGACCAGAAGCAGGAGGAGCCCAGAGACTTGGGCTGCTGCTGCAGCCAAAGCGATAGGGGAAGTGATGGCTGGGCAGGAGCTGTCAGTTGAACAGTCCCGCTGTAAGAGAAACATGGCTTTGATGGACTTATGCCAGACTTGGATCAGTATAACTGAAAGCAGGACTTGGCTCTTTGAATACCTTCATTAGAAACATCTTATTGTCATGAATATCTTAAGAATAGTATTTCTAAATTAACACTGTAAAAAGGAGAGGAAGCTGGAAATTCTGATAAAGCTGTAATTTATCTCTTATGAGTCAAATAAGAAGCAAAGATTAACATACGCTATCAGTAAGACTTCATGAAAGACTAAACACTACTGAGAAACCAAACCAGAAGGCATCATTTGCATATGCACTCTGATTGGTTTACGTCAGTCTCAATTGCAGTATTTTTTACCTGACTCTGAATGTAGTGACCTGAATGTTTCCAGGCAATAGTGAACCAGGATTCTCGCCTGGTATGTAAACAACCTCACTTGCACAAATACGTGGCTTAGGAAAGATAATTCACATAGATAATTTGCATGGTTTAGTGGTTTTTCTGCATGAAAAGGAGAGGTTTTCTACAGACATTCCCTATTACAAAGTCATAATCTGCAACACCCTGCCCCCTTGTATGAATACCACCGACAGATACTAACATTGTCCTACCATATCTCGAACAAGGTCAGTGGTAACAATGATGCAGTGGTATGACTGTGTTTAACATTTCTCCTAGAGCCGTATTCACATTAATTACTTTACTCTTGGTTATTAAAGTACATTGCTACAAGGTATCAACTTACCTACTATGTGGTTATGATGCCTTCTGTTGATAAAGGAGGGTTCTTGGTTGGCTCAAATACATAATTATGTGAACTCTAAAAACTTCGGCTATCTAGTGGGTTTCATGGAATTGGTTAGTAGTCCTAAGAACTACTTTTCTTTGTAGCCTAAACAAAGTAGTCTAGGTTTGAATCGGCACAGAGGCTGAAATTTCTAACATCTTAGACCCAATTTCTCTGGAAATATGGCTAAAGGCAGGTCAGTATAGAGAAGCTCATTATGCTGCTACCCTTTTCTGTGGATAAACTGTTATCCCAGACATCTCATCACAGTCTTCAATCTGAAACACCGGGTTTCAGAGAAAAATAAATGCTTTTAAAATATGGAATGCTATTTTAGATATTTCTCTCTCTATATTATTGTGTGGTATTGTAAAAGCCTTGAATGCCACTGCAGAATGGTACAAATCAAATGTACATATTAATAGCCACCATTGAAAGCTTTTCTGGAGAATGAAATAATTCTGTTTAGATCTAAAGAACCAGTGAGTATTTGATAAAGTTAAACAATCGGATTGTTTTAATCACTTTGTGTGATTCACTGTATGGTCTGTTCTTAAGTATGACTTTGATGTAACTATTATAACAGCCGGTATCTTTGTAAGGAACTGGCACAAGAGCCTATATCTTGCAGAAATACCGACAATTATGTTTGCTGTGCTCAAGATGGAAGTTCTATTAGAAGTTCATACAGAGTAAGCTTATTTCTGCTGAACTTACAATGACTGTAAACATGCCATTACGGTGTACAAAGTTCTGCATGATGTGGTCGGAGAAACAATCACTGAGCACAGAATTTCCAGCATTGTGCTTTTAGAGCCTCGTAATTGTGATAGTTTAACATGTGATACGATCCCTGCAAATGCACCAGATAAAATATTCCATGATAGTATTTTCCTTTGTCAGAAAGTTTACTCAATTAAAATGAGGGTTTTTTTTAACCCACCATTCATAATTGGTCCATTTATAATGAATAGTAGGGACTAACAGTACTACATATAGATGAAGCATCTGATCACAGTAATCCTGATAATAATTTAGATCCCTATGGCAAGAGATGGAAAATTCAAAACAAGTATTCCAAGAAAAATAACATCTACCAGGCCTTTGTTCTTGTACTGAATCTTGCTCTAATATGATTCTTGTCATAATGAATTGCATTCAATATAAAACTAAAGAGTAAAGAGTCTTCCACATCAGTGATGATCCATATGGGCTAGATTTTCAGAAGTATGTGCATATGTATACATATTCACAACTTGTGTACAATACAAAGTAAAAAAAGGAGTGTATTAGAATTTTCTGACACCTGCATACTTTTAAATGTGTGTCTCAGGTGGTTAGAAAAAGTAACAGTTATATCTGTTATTAAAGACTACAATTCCAAACTTCTTTACAAATTGTGCTGTAATAAAAAACAAAGGTCTGTCTGCACTAGAGATAAAGTCCTGGACAGCTCCAGCAGATCAGGGAGCAAACCAGTTAGTTCACTTTCACTCCATATTTATCTCTGTTTTGCTCTGTTCAGCCAAATTCCCTGCTAGCAGAGGTAGGTCCAATTCAATTGATTTAAGTTCGGTCATTTATAACAAATATGGCTTTAGGACTAGAGAATGTAAATCATTAAAGGTAAACTACAAGAAGTGGTTTAAACATTATGTTTGCCAACATTTTTTTGAGAAATTCCCATTGTTTTAAGAATTGCTATATGATAAATCTTAAGTTTCTGGGGAACTTTAGCTGCAGACTTCCTGGTTTCTCTGCAAAAATGAAGAATGCCACAGCTGCCATGAGCAAAGCTTAGAACAAGTTTGTCTGTTCTAAACTCTTACTCTAATTCCTCTTGTTTATGGTAGGTAGTTGCCTGTCAGAGAAACCAGAAAGTCTACAGTTCAAATTTCTCGGGATCATACGGAGTTTTCTGATTAGGCTGCAGGTGCTAATTAGGGCTCAAATCTGTATCCCAATGCACAGCCAGAACAACCAGCTTGTTTACTGGGGAGAGTCCAGGGAATTTAAAGTATTCCCTACTCTTGATGGTAGAATGCAAGTGGAATAGCTCTATAGCAACTTTTGCCACCTTGTAGATAAAACACCCTCCTTTCCTGTGGTATCAGCAGGGGCCACTGCAGACCTGAGAAGTCCATAATAAACTAGTTCCACCCACCTTCCCTGCTCCTTCTAACATGATGCTGAGAGTTGCTACAGAAAATTAGTGGAGATTTTAAACAGCCTCCTCATCCCTGGTTTAGGAACTGATTAGGGTAAATCCGTATTCAGTCTAAATTAGTTATGCTCTTAATATTTTTTTTTTTATGTATAAGCTTTTCTCCTCTTTTGGAAATTTACAAAAAAAATTTAATTTTTAGCAGGAAAAATGACTTTAACATTGGGGTTAGAGTAGCAATGAATCACATTTTTAGGCACTCCATCTAGCTGGACTCAAATTAAGATAAGGATCTTGTCATGCAATCCACTGAAATACAGAAATCAGATCATAAATTATTTAAAATGAATATTCTTGAACTGTGGTGTGTGGTGCTGCTCTTAAGATGCTTCAAATTTAATATAAAAGTAAACCATTTACAGTATAATACAAGCATTGAAAGGAAAAGTCAGTTGTTTTGATTGTCATATATGAAACAAATACACATTTTGTACCATTTGGGAGCAGCATGTGCAGATCCCTTTTGACCACAGTTAATTTTGTAAAGAATAATGTGACCCTTTTATTTTAAAGCAGGAAAACATGAGACACTTTCTGAGGAAGAAATAAAAAACCGGCTGGTAAGTCGCAACAGGTAAGGTTGAGAAAGTTGTTAATTCCAATACAGTAAATTTATAGATGAACACACACCAAAACATTGGCCAGGTAAAATATGAAATGGTCAGACACAAGCACACCTCTTTCACTGGACATCTGGAATGTCACCTGCTGACCAATGATCAATTGAAAAGATTCATGACCCCCATCTTTGGCAACAGAAAGAGGGAA
>NW_005841933.1:535180-544293 GCF_000455745.1 Alligator sinensis
ATGGCTTAAACTTGACTTAGGCAAGCTTAATATGAATGATACGAAGTTTCACATATTCTACAGAGAACAAGACATCATAGCAGATTTAGTTTTCATTTAGTGAGTGTTATGAATAAACATAATATGACTGTCAAGATTGAGGGCCAGAACCAATAAAGGACTCATGAACCTAAAACTTAGATACTGTAGTGCCTAATTCCTATGAAACCAGACATTTCTATTTTGTGCTTAGGCTCCCCATGCAGCACAGGGGGACAGTTAAGTGCCTCAGAGGGGCAATCCAAGACAGCAAGCAGTGAGCAGGGAGCCACTTTTAGCACGCAGCTGCCCAGAACTAGCCAATAGGGAACAATGAAGTCCAAAGCACAACCCTCTTACAGAGCTTAGGTATCTTTGGGCTGCTGGGAGATACTTTAATCTACCCAGGAACCACAGCCTTAACACTTTCCTGGGGACCAGTACCTGTGACCTTTCATTCAAAGACTAAAGCAGAGCTTGATTGTTTTTTCTTTTAAAACACAGCATAGGGAGGAGATGCCACCTCTTACCACTTTACCTAAGAGTTTAATAGATAGAGCACTCATCCAGATGAGAGATCCAGGTTCAGTTTTCCTTTCTTCCTAAGAAACCAAATTCACAACTCCTACTTCCTAAGAGAGTGCTTTAAACTACCAGACTATAGGCTATTTTGGCAAAGCTGTTTCCTGATCAAACTGCTCCAGAAAAAAAAGATGAATTGGCTAAGAAATTAAAAAAAAAAAAAGTGTGTGGGGGGAGCCGACTCTGTAGCCTAGTGGTTATGGCACTAACCTAACAGGGCACCTGTCCTGGGTGCCACTATTTGGTCCCAGGGGATTTATGTGTTTTGCATTTAGTAGTCATTGGATAAAACAAAACAAACCTGGAGAGCAGGCACTATCACATTTTAAATTAAGTAGTAGCCACTACTGCATTTTGTGAGAGTCTAGTCATAACAGTATTTTATAGGTGTGCTCTGAGAATGGCCACTGGAACAAGACCCCTCTTCCCCCCGCCCCCAAAGGACTTAAGCAGAGGAACACCTGTTTGCATAGCTCTGCATGGGCTGAGGTGTGATCTAGGTGCTGACCTGCTCTGCACTGTTGAAAATTAGGTGTTGCTGCACATGTAGAAGAACTGAAGGTGTCTAGGGAATTTCAAGGTCACAAACTGTGCCACCTGTGCAGTTTAGATACCCCCTAAAGTAGGGCAACAGCTGAGTGGGGTTTTTCAGTAACACAATTCTGGACTCAAGTCCCACTTTACACAACCAGCTCCTTTGGATCCCTCTTATTCACTGAGAAGTAAGCATTGCTGGAAGCATGTGTGTTCATCACAATATGTCCCTGTTTTTATTCATTTACAAATGCATCATAGGTTGTTTTATAATGAATGTTATTTAAAATATATACACACAACCTGTTGATCAATCTCATTATTGAAGTACTCAAGATACTGTATACCACACTATAATTAACTCCTGAAGCAGAGCTGATGATCAATAAACTCACACTCTGGTGAATGGTTAGGATGCATACTATTGAACTAAGGCCCCACATTAAAAATGTCCCATCTATTACAGGAGGAATTGTGTTAAATCCTCTATTTTCACTTCACAGTGTCACTTAGGTGAAAACATAATTGCAGAAGTAAAATGCTTATTTTTATATTGTGACTAATTTCTTCCCATTGTCTAATAGAAAAAGTACAGGTCTTGCTGATTAAGTTTTGTTGACCAGGTCTTCTATATAAAACCCTTTAATCTGGAGCAGGTAATGTATGCTGATGTCATAAGAACATAATAAGTACCATACTGGGTCAGACCATAGGTCCCTCTCACCCAGTACCCTGTATTTCAGTGGCAGAATGGATGCTGTAAGGAAAAAAATATATATGCAGTCCCTTGCTCTTCTTCACTTAGTGCTTTAATGCTCTATGAAATACTAATGTAGAGGTTTGCACCCCTAACTATCATGTGTCTAGACAGCTCCCAGAAATGATATAGGTATCTGTATTATTGACAAGTACGGCAACAAAAGCCATTCTTGCTCTCAGGACTTTGTAAGTATGCTAGAGAAGCTGATATTCTAGTATTTCTTCTCCTCTCCCAAACATATTTTTGAAATTCTAGTGACACACCCAATGTCATCTAGTTACTTAATCAGAATCAAAATACATATGAGATAGGTATCACTTGCAAAACACAAACCTTTTTGGGCAAGCATTGTATAAGCCAAAATAGATGATTACTGAATGTACATAAATGTAAAGCTGGCATTTACTGCACATATCTTACATCTGTAAAGGTGTGGTGTTTGCTTGGTTTCTGTATTGATTTGATTTGTATTGTCACTGAAAGCAACAGGACATCTTAACGCAACCAAGACAGAGCAGACATGCAGAAGAGGAAAGAAAGAACAGTTGACAGTAAGAAGAGAGATTATACAAACAGAAATGCAACTTTTTGAATATGCAAACTGAAAGCAGGCTGAAAGAAAGAAAAAAAAAAAATCAGGAAAAATAGAAAAAAAAATGTTGGTACTCGATGCAATTGCAGTAGGTTGATCTGCCCTCCTTTCTACCCAGCAAATGAAAGGCTGTCTGCAAGGTAGGACTGACTTCCAAAGGTAACCAAAAGTATCTTCTGTAGTGATGTTGACTAGAAGGCAAGTATTGTTTAGAACAGTAGGGACCAACCTTTTTGTCCTGCAAGATTAGTCTTACATTCTCCTCAAGCGCCATTCTGATCCTTCTCCTGTCTGATCGTCTGCTTTACTTTCACCTTCCATCCCTGTGCTCCCTGCTCAATTTGCTACTTTGCTTTCAACTTGCTACCCTATCTGCTGCTGTGCTGCCTGTCCCCTCCCTGATCTATTGCACTACACACAAAGGCTGCCCATTCTGCTTGCGGCACCTGTGCCACAGATTGACTACCCTGGTTTAGGAAGACTGTTGAAGGGACTGAGATGATTTCGAGGATCAGGGAGAAAAACATGGCCTTTCCAGAAAGGAACAATTAGGAGAGAAAGTCTGTTTGAAGGAATGACAACTGAACCTATTACTGAAGATGCGTTAGGGATCTCAGTGAATGAACTTTCAGGAAAGACATATCATTCTTACTGAGACTAACCTCCATCATCTTACTTCTAAAGATGGCATTAGGTCT
Organism: Alligator sinensis; assembly: GCF_000455745.1. Classification (NCBI taxonomy): domain Eukaryota; kingdom Metazoa; phylum Chordata; order Crocodylia; family Alligatoridae; genus Alligator; species Alligator sinensis. Next base: position 538,365 of record NW_005841933.1, read on the forward strand.
AGAACAATCAGCACAGAATGATGTAGGGTAGTCGAAGGACCACAGTGAGAGCAGTAATCTCCTTCAAAAGGAGTCATTTAAAATTTCCTTCTACAGATGTACTAGTGTAAAGAAAGAATCTGGAGGCTCAAACATTAAGTAGATAAGGATAAAACTGTCAAATAAACTTAAACTAAAATAGATAACCATTTTATGTGAAACCATACTTATGAAGCCGTGTGTGTGTGTGTGTGTGTGTGTGTGTGTGTGTGTGTGTGTGTGTGTGTGTGTGTGTGTGTGTGTGTGTGTGTGTGTGTGTGTGTGTGTGTGTTCAATCCTGATGGCAACTGGAGTGTTACAGTCTTCTCATGTCATGAAGCTACTAACACAGCTATGAGCAAGTCTTGGTACTGAACAGTATTTTGACTGCTTTAGCAGCGTTACAATGTGAATTGATTATAAAGGCTGTGAATTGATTATAAAGTTGCTTTTGGGTGTAAAGGAAAAAGGCCTGACATATGATGTTATTTTTGGTTTCTGGCTTGCTAAGTTTAGATCAACCGTAGTGAAAGCAACAAATCATAAAAACAATTAATTATTGTGAAATACATCTCATTGCTGTTGCTTTAGTCATATGCTCGGAGCCAGGAAAGAGCAAGATTCATACTAGGAACAAATTGCTTGGGAACTATTTAAGTAATTCAACATATTAACTTTATTAAGAGGTTTTGTCATTTAGAGAGTCTTGTTTTGCACTACTGTCGGGCAGAACATGAATCCAATTACACTTACAGATGTTTAATCAAAGTCTAGGCAAAAATGTGGCCTTCTGTATCATCCAGAGTTCAGTATTATACCAACTTCACATACCTACTGAAGTACTGTGTTATCTTGTGAACAACTGCCCCTAAATAAGACATGCACCTTATTTTTGGAAGGCAGAATGCAGAAAAAAAAAATTTTTTTCCCAGGATCATGGCCAACTGTATGCCATAGATAGAGCAAGTCCTCCAGGGAAGAGTGTGTCCAGGAAGAGTAGCACCAGGAACTTTCTTGTGTGGCAGCTTGTCTCCTGCCATGCCACACTTCCTGGACACTGTGGCTGCTTCCAGACATTAAAAAAAAAACAAAACAAAACAGCGCTTTATTTTAAAACTTGGCACTTTCCAGCACATGCCCAGAAGAGACCGTACGTGCAACATCTGTATAGATTGGGTGCTTCAGTGGGGCTTTTATCCAATAGCTGACAGAATCAGCTTTAGCTAAAAGTGCCAAAAAGCCCTGCTGAAGCACCCAATCTACACAGACGTTGTGGAGCCAGGTTGTAGTAACACACTGCTTCCAGTAACGTGTTTTTTTTCTGCTTTGGGATTTTTTTTTAAACATCTGCCAGCAGCATACATTTCCAGAAGGACTTACTTTAGGTCACACAAAGATAGGTCCCAGGCCCTTGCAAAAGGCAGTAGCAAGGCTATTACTTCTTTATGGTAAGTAGTTTGTTGGGTTTTTTAATAAGTTCCTATAAATAAAGTGTTCTTTCCACATCACGAGCCTCATCAAAATACTACCAGCAGCTCATTTGCTGCTTCAGGCACTAGCTACAGCTGTGAGAGGGTTAACACAAGACTCCACCCTTTCAGTTTGCCAAACACACAAACTGCAGCCATCTTGGCAGCTGCATGGCATGCAGTCTCTCTCCACGCAGGCTCCTTTTCCAGCAAAGGAAACAGCTTAGCTGCTTAAAACATGAGCCCCAATTTTAAGGGGCTGAGTTTGGGAGAAGGTGCATGTTGTATGTGAGAAAATATGGTACCTCTTCTGGCTCATTTCATACCTCAGAGGCTGGGGAAGAAGTGGAGGTGCAGGGAGAGGACTGCATGGATGCGCATGCCCAGATTCGACTCTCATTTTCTCACCGGCTTTATTTATACGTGCATCTAAATACCTGACAGCAGCCTGTACACGCTTAACTGAGGATCTACTGGTTTATCACATCTAAAATGGCATGCCTATATCTGTATGTCCTCATATTTGTCATAAGAGAGTACCAAGACGGGGTACAGATTGACCTAAAGTACTTTGGCAAACGCATGCTATTATGCATTACCCCTTCTGAAAAATAGAATTAAAGGAAAATATTTTACGTTAAGTTCCTTCTGACTTCAATAATTTCTACTTAGTCTCCATCAGATGGGTGATCAATAGGAAACTTTTTGAATACACATATTTATACACATCTTTCATGAAAAAAAATCCCATAACACTCAGGGGTATTGTGGATTTTTGACAGTCCCCAGAGAACTCTGAATCCATAAACTAATGAATGGATTACTATGATTCATAAGCCATTTTCATCTGTGACAGATAATCTTGCTCCAATACCATTAGTATTATTTAAACCAGAACTGCACCCCCTTTCCCTCAAATCAGCAGTTTGAAATTTCAAAAGATAAAATGTGGCTGTCAACATGAATAAACTGATAAATATATATGAACATCTGATTTGTGCTGTCTTGAAACTCCAGACTTCAGGGATGAGCAAGATGAGTAGAATATTCTGGTAGTTTTTGCAGGACACTTGGCAGGAGAACATTGGAAAATGGACACTGAAATTTCCTTTTGCAGCATGTATAAAAGCAACATGTCAGTGAAATGAAAGTTATATCGTACACCTGCTTTTTAGGCATGCCATCTGTGCTCTGTCATATCATAATATAGCAGTGTAATGGCACAGCCTCGATGACATGCCACAGATAAAGAGAATGCAACGTACCTCTTGCTCCATTGATGTGAACGACAAGACTCTGTAAAGGTTGCTGCCTAATATTGCAAAGAATAATATTCAAATATATTATATAGTGTTGGTCTTCTGTTTTTCATTATTTACCACATTATAAATATCATAATATCTTCAGCATCAGATGATTAGGTTGCTTCTGAAGGATCTCTAACCTGCTATACAGGTCAAATTAGTACATACCTCTTACAGACCACAGGATGATTTTGCAAACCTATTTGTACTAAAGTTATACTCAAGCTGACAATCTAACCATTACATTTTATTGGTCCATATGTCTGTCATGATAGTAGAAATTGTTTAGGATAATTCAAGGGTTCACATAACCTGTTCTGCTGATCCAAAGAGTTTCAAATGTTAAAAATCTCAACATTTCTTGCAAACCAACAGGCATCCTTTTCAACCTTTTAATTAAAGCTGAACAGCAGTTCAATCCTTGTACCAGTTAGTTATCTTGGCCTACAAACCACGAGTCATCTGCAGACCACATTTTGGGAACCACTGCAATAATTAACAAAAAGTTCAGTTTGAAATGGTGATATGAAAGATAATCTTTCAGAACAAATCCTAGTAAGCATCATATACTGCTTTTCCCACCTCATTTTTTTTTGTCAAGCAAGAGAATCACCATCTCAGTGGTTCTCAAGCTTTTTAGACTCAAAGTACCCCTCAGAAAAATGTCAGCTCTTAGTTTTCGCTCCGTTTTGTGACTAGAAAAATAATACAGCAATTCTTCTGCTGCAAAGAACTTGGAGCAGAACAGCTCCCATTGGATTCCTATTTGCAATCCTGAGGTTTATCTTGTGAATTATGTTTGCGCCTAACAAAGCTAAAGCTGCAGGGCTCCCCACAGCACCCTTGAAAGGATTTCACAGCACGCCTGTGGAAAATCATTGCATTAATCCTTTCTGTATGTTGAAGACACCTAGAATGAAAAGTACTTAAAATCTTACACAAAGAGTAAGGTAACAATGATCTTCTGACATGTTCATCTGCAAGTGCTTTCACAGCTATATGTGGCCAAGATATACTTGGACATACCTGCTCATGAAAGTGGAAACATCTTGGAGCAAGTCTTTACCATTACAGCAGAGATGTAAATGTTGGTAAGTGATTTCTTGTTTCAAAACCAAACTGTCTGACTGCAGAGTTGGGGGTCTGTTGCAAAAGCCACCCAGTTTAACTTTACATAGTTATCAATATCGTGTACAAGGACACAAGCTCTAAAGATCCTTGTTTTCACACATACACACACACACCTCTGTTACTAAAATAACAAGAAAATGTGTATATCACAACTCTCTCTTAAGATAATGCTCAGGAGGAAGTCAAATCTAAACTGGGAATCAGTCAACTCCTCAATTCTAATCTCTGCATCTGACTCAGTCTATGGCCGCAGACAAATAGTTTACGCTTTCTGTTCCACTTCTTCACATGTGCATTTGGTGGATAGGTCAACGGGAAGTTACATGGATTAATTATTTGATTACCAGTATTCTGAAGATATGAAACGCTATCATCATTTGGATCCTCTGACAGTGGTTAACATAAGTGAAGGAGATGTTTAATAAAGAGAAAATGTGCCACACATGGAGCGCTTATCGGACAATCATCTCCAAGAAGCATCTGAATGAGTCTGTAGAAGTGCAAAAATGCTCTCTGTTTTGGCTCTCTTTATATTATCCTGTAATGTAACAAAAGATTTCAAAAGCCAAATTTCCAAGGTAAAAAACAGGGGGGGAGGAAACAGATCTTGCATTTAAGGTGAAGATAAGGGCATAACTTCAGCCCTTGTTTATGTCCTATATGCATGGGAATCTCCAATAGTCACTATGAGATGCTGGCAAGGTCAATTTTATTAATTATTACTACTATTGTGTAATTTTTGGGCTCCGTGTTCTCTCCCGATTAATGATTATTTACTAATGGTGTTACAAGCTTACAGCTTCTCCTAGCAATAAGCAGGACAGGTAACAGGTCAGTGTAGCAGGGACTTGTTAAGGAAAGATACCTCTGTGTAAACACAATGGTCTCTGTCATTTCGGAGACTTTCCCTATGCCCGAAGAAGGGCGTTTGTGCCCAAAAGCATGCCAAGAGCAATTTCTCTTTAGTTCGTCTAATAAAAGATTGCGCATCTACCCAAAGACCCTTGTCTGCCTATTTCAGAGATGGCATAGTTCTGTTCGTTTCTGAGCTGAAAGATCAAATTGTTAACCAAGTAAAAATAAAGGAAGCGAGTAGATTTGAGGTTCAGAGTCCCCCAGCACACTCTTTTCACAAGCTTCTAGAGTAAGAGAGACATGTTTCAGCTTTCAGGAAAGCCTGAATTCACTGCCAGCTTCACTTTCCGGGAACTTGACTTACAAACGGTGCATCAGCTAAGAAAGGAAGGAAGGTGGTGGGGGAAGAAAAGTCTCTCTCCAAGCATCAGTTGCATGGATGAAGAAGACATTCAGGCACCAAAAGTTATTTCAGGGCACTCTGTGCAAGCTCAAACACCACTTAAGAGACGGGGAGAATGAAAAGTGGCTTCTAAAAAATATTGAAAAATTGCTTCAGTAGGCTTAGAGCTGCAGGGGCGCAGCTCGTGGCAAGAGCCTAACAAGTGAAATCTTTGCAAGGAGAGGAAAAAAACCAAACAAACCCCCAAAACAACAAAACCCACAAGCAAGCAAACAAACAGAAACACAATCCGAGACACATGCCCCCGCCCCTCTGCCCCCGCACCCATAGGAAGCAGGGGGCTGCCAGCTGTCGGGTCCATCCACGCGGGTCTGCGAGCCTTCCCCGGGCGGCTGCTTCCCGCACAAGTTTCCCGGCCCTGGCCCCGGCCCGGCTCGGATCCTCCCAGTATCGATCACCTTTGTCACTGCCCTTTCGGAGCCTGCTCCGCTCGCTCCTCCCGCCCGGGGTTGGGAGGGGGGAAGCAGCTGACAGCCGAGCATGTGGTGGATAAATATTGAAAGAAACTGCGCCGGAGGGAGGGAGAAAGTGCCGCGGAAGGGGGGGGAGCAGAGAGAAGCGGCGGAGCTGGGGTGCTGCTGGGAGCGAGCAGGGCGGGAGGGGAGGGAAGGGAAGGGAAGGGGGGATAATAGCATGAAACCCCACCGCCACCAGCCCAACAACAACAGTGATTAGCTCCTACCCACCTC
>NW_005841933.1:544775-549702 GCF_000455745.1 Alligator sinensis
GGCCGGGGGTATCCCGCACCTGCCGGGCCGCAGGCGCCGGGCCGGGGGGAAGCGTGACTTGACTCCAAAGTTTGGCAAAGTTGTCCGGGAGGGCGCGGGCCGGGCAGCGGGGTGGTCCCGGGGCAGCCGTCAATTTGCCGCCGGCGGCCCCGTGGCAAAGCCTCCCTCCAGCATCCCTCGTCCTCCGGCTGCCCTGCGCCGCGGAGGATTTTTTTGTGTTTTTTCTTTGCCCCTCCTAAAATGTGTATTACAAAAGGAGCTGGCGATGCTTTGTTCCCACCGGCCGCTTTGGGAGCGAAGCCTTTGCTCCGTGGCCGGGGGGGAGGTCCTGCCCGGTGCCTCCCAAGTTGTCCCAGCTTGGCCCCTGCGAGTGCTGTGGGAGAGCCTTGGACCGCCGCAAACTTGGCTTGACGCGTTGGCCCCCAGCTCGTCAGTGGCAAGGAGTGACGAGGGGGTGGAGGCAAGAATGAGCAGTCAGCTGCATTCAGTCCATCTGCTGGGAAAGGGATCCACCACAGTTTGAGATCCCAGGACTCTCAAGGTGCAGGTAGGTGGGAGAGGAGCAGCCCTGCTTTAGGCTGCTCCATATGACTAGGGGGGGTGATTTTTTTTTTAGCAGCGGTTCTTTCCACTTTCTGTTCTTTGGGTCTAGGCAGGTTCATCGACTTGTCTGCTCCAGGCTGCTGGCAAACATTTGCGTGCAAGCTTACATTTAAAAAAAAAATTTTTTGACAAATGTGCAGACAGGACTAGCAGGAATAGGCATCTGAAATATTAAACAACCTAAGCATCTGTTGTGAAACAAATTTAATGTATTTACTCTGTTTTTTTTCTCGCGTTGTGGGGAAAGGTTACAAGAAGCGTAAAAATTGAAACCAGAGTTGAAGGGAATGGGTTGCATGTTTCAGGATCTCCTTAAGGGTTTCACACAGTCACCAGAGATAAAGGTGTTAACTTAGACGCCTAATTTCAAAACACAACTTGAAACAGGCTGCATTCGGCGTGAAGGCAGGAATATAGTATAGCGCCTATCATTTGTATCGTACTATTACTCCACTGTGTTCGTGTGGATGAGGTTATTTGTATGACAGTCCTAAATTGCTATATAGTTGTATTTTTTTAATGGTAAGCAAACTAATAAGAATAAGAACTATAGAGATATGTTAACAAGTGGAGGCAACGTCTCATTATCTATTGGCTATGACTATATAAGTAAAAAGCAAGCAACAAGATAACGCCTGCATGCATGTTTATAACATATAACAAACAGCATGCATATGGATATAAAATAAGGTGATATAACAAAAATAAAATCATTGTCTACGTTTGTACCCACTCCTGAATACATTAGCTAATGAAAGAGAAATCACTGACTCCAAGGAATTCCTCTTTTCCCTGGAATTCCTCTTTTCCCTGTAATAAGAGTAGTCTAAGTTAAAGAAGAACACAGAAGCATAAAGTCTCCAGAAAGCCTGTATAGTTATTTTGGGAATCAATGCATTCCTTCTCTTTTTCCCACAAGTTCAAATATGTAATAAATAATAGTTCTTTGTATGCAAAATGAGTTTACTGAGGCAAAAATATTTAAATGGAATGCATGTTGTCCATACACTTTTAAGAAGTAACAGTTCCTTTCTATATTCTTTGTTATTGATTTTTAAATAGCAAAGTAACTATCTAAAAGAGTTTCCCCAGCTCTTCTCTTGTCATTTTAGCTTCTAAAACAAGTCCTTAAATACTGCTTTTTTCTGAGACAGACATATGAAACAGGTGAAGTAAGCCTGTGATTCCATGACGGCACATAGTGCTTTGCAAGAATAGGGAAAACGGAGAATCTGCCAAATCAGCCAAAGCATGTATTTGAATGTGATATAGAAATCATTTTGGTCTGACAGATCATGGTTTGCAATGTAGGCCCTGGAGGTCAGCTGACAAACACCTGTCCTTATTATTATAGAGATCTTTTGGTTACAGATAGTATTAAACTAAAGACAGTGTGCTCTCTTCAAAGCACCATAGTGATTCTCTAATGTAAACTCCCAAGTGGGATGTAGGCAGGTGCACCTCTTCAAACCAGAGAAGTGTCCGTCTTCTGTGCAGTTAAATCTTGAATAACCACTAACTTCTATTACGTTACTGTTTCAGTTGGAAAAGGGTTTGAAATCATATGACTTCGGTTCATTCCATCTTGAATTAATATCCAGTATTCTTCAAAAAAAAATAAATTTAACTATATGAACTAGTTGTTTCTTAAAAATATCCTGTTGACCCAGTTTCTTAACTGAAAACAATAAGATTTAACTCAGTCCTCCTTAGGCACTTTAGTTATATTTGGAGAATTAGTCAAAGAGGTTACTGTGTTTTAATAAAACTAATATATGTATATAAAAATATAAAGATCATCTTCTGAATCTGCACTAAAGAAAAAACTGTAATTGAAGGTATACTTTTGAATAAAAAATCACGAAAAAGTGATTTCCCCCCCCCCCCCCCCCAAAAAAATATTTTTTTTTCGTCCTGTTTCTAGGGACGATGCTAGATACTGCTAGCACAGATACTACTGCAGCATTTTATCACCCTCTTGTGCATACCTGGCATTGCTCTCTCTAGATATATTTAATAAATATCCACTGGAACCACAACTTTCCATCTAGAACAGTTTTAAACATAACTAGAGCATTTTACTTTCTTATAATTTACGTTAATAGATGATGAGTGTATGTACAATCTCCTTAGAAATCATTTTTTTTCCAAAGGGGATATTTTATTTTCAGTTGGGGACTAGATTATAAGAACAAAATAACTCAAAGCATAGGCAATTCTATATATCATTTTATTTTTTATTATATTATGACGATTATATGATGCCTTCATTAAGAGCAATGGGATGAAGAAATTACAGACGAGCGGGTGTGTTTTACTTGAAACATTTAAAGTTTAGGGATGCTAAAATGAATGTTTTTGGTAAGGTGGTTTGATTATCTAGTATTTTTCATAGAATTTTGGCAAACTAATTTTAATAGAAAAGTGCAAATCATTTAGTATGGGAGGACATATTTTTCAGGTAGAATGGAAGTTCTGTTTTTGCCTTTATGGGCATCAGGCATCAGTAATCTGCTTCTCTTGTGGAATGAACACTTCCTACTTAAAGCTATCATGCACCTACTGTTTATTTACGCTGCATTAAACTGACAGCACGGCAATCACAGGAAAAATATTACTTACTTTCCTGAAGTAAATACCAGTTTATAGGTTAGTACATGTATTTATATTCCTGTCGCCACTAAATAATGGCTCTGTCTCCATTTTAATATCTACCTGTGGTGTTATCCAGGGCAGCTGACTCCCATGTTTGGGGAAGGGGGGGGAAAGTTTTATTATCATGCCACACAAAGAGTAACTTTAAAGAAAGGTGATTTCATATTCATTTTTGTAGCAGGCAGAAGCCAGCATTAAAGAAACGGCATTTAGTTTTACTGGGCATATTTAAGTTTAAATAGTGAAAATATATTTCCTTAAGAGGATATGCCTCCCCAAGCCACTTAAATTGTATATTCAGACAACAGCAGATAAGGGCAGAAGACTTTTATTAATAACTGAAAGCACATATGTGTGTGTGATGAAAAATGTGTTGAAAATCTGTCACTATATAGTCTAGTACGTTTTTTTTAAACTTTGCCATGAAGTTGCTATAGTTTATCAAAAAAACCCCAACCTGACACAAATGTATCTGTTTGACTGTTGAACAACTATAGTGCTTATTGCCTTGTTATAATTAAACGTTGTAAGTTTTACAAAGCTACTTGCCACTTACGTTATTTTTTAATCTTTGCTTCATTGCCTGTTTGTTGATAGTTTTAGTGAAAATGGCTCACTGTTTGAAAAGAGCATAATGGCATTCTCTATCAGACCATTTTGATTATGTTCTTTGATAATGAGGCCAACTTTTTTTTTTCATTTATCAAAATGATTAGGTCATATGTCCATTTCCATAAGAATGGTACTAGCAAGATTAATTCCCACCAACATGACCACAGTCGGTAATTGTCATAACAAAGAGGACAGTGGTCGCTTCTGGAAAAAAAAAAAAAAAAAAAGTAGGGGGTTTCCAACATTTACCATCCTGTGGTATGCAAGATTACCGCAGTTATCACTGTTACTTCGGTCCTTGATCAGTATCGGTTTGCTGTTTGGCAGGTGTTGACTTTCTAATGGCTTCTACAACATACTGCCTTCTGTGTGTGCAGATCTCAACATCCATAGCTGAAGCTATCCACAAAGGTTAAGTGTCCATGTAGAATATCTGAATTTAGATCAATTATAGAAGTAATTAACTTCCGAATTCATACAGTATTATAACATGTCACTTGTTATTGAGTGTTTTGAATGATAAATATTTCTCTTTAAACTTGGTGAGCCTGACTCTTCCCTCTAGCATACTGATGAAATAAGGAGTAATTGTATTAAAGTCAATGAAGCCGCATTTATGTAGAGCAGGTAAGAGATCAACATTGGGTCTTCATAAGGGGTGAATGAGATACAAACACACATTACTTAGTGCTTTTGAACTTCTGCCAATTATACCTTTTTTGCTTATTTGAGATCACTTTTTCCATTCCTGAGTAAATAGCATAACATTTTTTTTTAGTATGTAGGCCTATTTATTTTCCTTCTGTTGTTCTATAATACCTTACCTTTGATAACACAGTTTTATATAACTGTAGGTTCATAAAATAACCCATCTTCACCTGTGTCAATGATTTTCTTTCATGAACTGCAGTTCAGTTAGACAGTGTGATCTGATTGTTTGCAAAAGTGGACCTGGAGGCACCAGAAATATTCTGTCGGAAAGATGGTAGTATGTGCTTCATGCACCAGCTGAGTTGGACCGTTACAGCTCCCAGCTGCTGCCTGCTCCACCTCTTTC
>NW_005841933.1:549733-560754 GCF_000455745.1 Alligator sinensis
TAAAATGACCTGAGGAATAGAAGATGCTTTAAATCCAGAATGCATCTCATCCTCTCAGCATCAGGATGTTGCTCTGGCAGCAAGAACTTGGCCAGCAGCATTTGTGTGTAATTCCTCTTGTTATTCACTGTAGCAGTAGTGACACATCTAACCACAGGGACTGTCTTAAGGATAACTCCTTAATCCTCTCCTAGTACTTAAGAGTACCAGAATGAGGGCCAGACCTTATTCCACCAATTAGGCATCTAAGAAGCACTTACACGTTTTAGGCAATCCTGTGCCATCCTGCCAAAGTCCCTGAAAAGATACTTTTGTAAGGTGTAGCCTGAAGACTAAGTCGCAAAAAGCAATGAGGACCCATCCACCCCTTATGTTAACAATTTTTCAGGGACTAGAGCAGGGTGGAATAGAATTGCGCTTAGAACCTGCATGGATAGAATAGTCTGGCCCTGAATTCTGTTCCCAACTCTGGCACTGACCAAAAGCATTACCTTGGGCAAGTCACTATAGCAACATATTCAACATGCCTTTACACAATGCACACAGAATACGATTTTCATAGTGCTGAGACTTCACAAATCCAGTTGAAATCATGGAAGACAAAGCTGCTTAACATCTCAAGTCAGATGTATACTAAAGTCCTGTTTTTCCTATCTGCAAAACAGATATAATAGTACCTACTCATCTCTTAGGGATGTCGTGAGGTTTAATTCATTTCTTTATTTTTGCAAAGGACTCTGAAATCCTTGAATGAAAATGCTATACTGTAAAAATGCAAATTAGTAGTGGTAGTCTGGAAATAAAGGCAAATGAAATTTCAACCCAAGTATACAATTATAATCAAAATTTAAATAAGATTTTTTTTTTTTTATAGTGAACAGCCGAAAGTTTGTCTTTCTTTCTGTTTTTGACTGTGAAATTCTTTTTTTTTATTTATTTATCGTAGTTGAGTCTCCTTGTTGAGTGTAAAAGGTCCTAGGGACAATTAAAAGCATCTTAAAAGTTGAAAAATGATAGTTTTAGCTTTTAAGGATTCATTGTATCATAATAATACTGGATGCTTATTAGTGTTACTTGTACGCTAGACATTTAATTACAGTCTTTGTGAGACATGTTATCTGTGTATTAACCATTGCATAAAAAGATTGATATATTCTCTTACATACAAGCTCTTGCTTGCCAGTCCTCTTTTTTTAAGATTATAGATTCAGGTCTGTAATCCAGAGTTTTCACTTCTTTAGTTAGATCAGCTCAATTTCCTACATTTTTTTTCTGTAGGAACAAGGCATTTGCTGTAAAGATTTTTCTATTTCAAGTTGATTTCTTTTTTACAGTAGTACTTAAATTGTCATCTGTCACATGGAAACACATCCAGTATGTCTCTGTCAATTCAAATTAAATGACCTTTAAGGACAAGTTTAGAAGTTTTTTTTTTTTTTTAAAACATTTTTTCTGTTGCATGTATAGTAAGTGTCAGAAAGTAATCTATTTGTATAGTGTAGTGGGGCTTTTTTCTGCATACATAACTTGACGTTAGGGGGAAATTTGGAACCTTCCTTTCCATAAATAATATTAGTGTCTAAAATATATTCTGTATCATAAATACAAATGTGATTTAGTGATTTGGACTACAAACTACTATAGGAAGGTGACCATGTTTGTAAGCAAGATAACATACTGATTTACAGCCAGATTTTCCCTCAACTGTGTGGGCAAGTACCACTTATGATGATCCTGAAATGTTAAATGTTCCATAAACATAACTCTTATTACTGTCAGTGTTTTGCGCTGAGGTGACTTACGGGATCAGGTACAATGAAAACTACATGATTATCTGAGGCAACAGTTGAGAATATTGATATGATCTAAGCCTCTACTCTTTACCAAAAAAAAAAAAAAAATCAACCGAACTTTACAGGATTAGACTCAGATCCTGCAGCGTTGCTTTTGGGCCCATATCAATAATCTGTGCAAGTCTTCCATTAAGCAAGTCTGTCCTATTGCCCTTTTTATTTTATTTTTATTATTTTTTTTTTTTTTTGCTTGGCTCACCGAATGCTGGAATCTCTTTGGCTAGTCCTGTAGAATACTGTTATACTAGAAAGGCAAAGGATGTGGCCCTTTATAACAATATCATCTATTGAATTTGAATCCCATTACCTGCTGGACTTGAGTTATTTATCTTGTGAGAAAACAGCTTCTATTTTACATGTTCCAATGACAGCTAAATTAATAGGATAGTCATAAGAATGCTTATTAATTTGTGGCTATTCTGAAAAATGCTTTCTAGATAAAGTTATACCAGCAGAATTGATATATTTTTTTATGCATTTGTTCTATAGTTAAATAGAGGTATTTGTGTGGCACAAGGAAAGAGATTCCTCAGAAGCATTATGCTGTTTGACATACTGTATTTTCAAGCAGTATTTCATGTAAGTTCTGTCTCTTTAAAAATGCAGTCTCCTCTATTTGCCCTATTAATTGTTGATATGTTGCCATCCACGAGACAAAAATTAGAGCTGTAATTAAATAATCATGTGATGCTCCTTAGTGCCAGTGAGAGCAAACTCATTTTTCCAGGCCCTGATGGTCACTGATTATTGTATTACTACTGGCTTGCTTTATTTTTTTAATGGTTCTATATCACTAGGTTACTTAACCACTGCACTCCTTCATATTCTTCAATTTCTTTAATTTTAGAAGTCAGTTAATTGGCTAGTAGTCCACAGGGATGTAAGGTAGACATACCTATTCTGCTTTTAGTCACCCGATTGGTTCTTTTGGGAGAACTACAACAGTGGTGTGGTTGTGTGCCATTTAATTTACACTGGTGTTTTGGCTGGGATGGATGCATATGGGGAATGCCAGGAGAATTACAAAAGGAGCAGGGTATTAAAATTCAGAAATGATTAAAATTGAAATAAAAGGATGCTGCTTCTTTGCCAGTACCCTGGCAGTCATAATGACACACAGAGATTAGTTTCCACCTTCATCTTTTCCTTCTTTCTCATTTCCTCTTGTTTATTGTTGACACATTTTCCTTATGTCTCTGCTTCTCATCTCTCTGCATCTCCCTCTTTCAATGTTACATGTTCCTACTTTTCTCCTTCCTTAAGCATAGAGAAGCTTACTTAACCTTATTATAACAATAACTGAATAGGTTATTAATATTTAATACACACATTAAAATTCTTCTCTTAAACATAGGTCAGCTCTATTATTAACTGACATGTTATTTTTCATTTAAAAAATCTTTATTCTGCCCTTACTGTTTCTCAAACACCCTTTACTTTGTTGGTGATTTAACACATAATGTTTGGAAAACTGTGCTAGGCTAGTGAAAAAAGAACTTACCAGTCATGGATAATCAATTATGCATGAATTCAGATATAACAGATGGAAACTGGTGAGTTAAAGTTTCTCTTTAGCTTCATGATTTTTTTGTTTTGTTTTTGTGACACCTGTCTCTTATGTATAGATAAACATCTAACATAGCATACTGCTTTTTATGCATCTTTGTGGGTTTTTTTCCTAAGCATAAACTCACTTTTCCCCTGTTCTTAACTTATTGTTCTTAATTTGTTTGACTGCAGGGGTTTCTATGCTGACTCTGGGGTTAAATTATCCTCTGATGAAACTGGCGTTTTAACTTGTGATAAATTATACAATGCCATTTAATCTAAAAATTGGGCGGCAGCATGATTTCTTAAATTGTAGAAGCCTAGTTTTGCCGCCTTCTACACCTGTGGCCTACACTGAGATAGCATTGGAGCAATAGGGTAGAATCTCGCTATGCGTATGTATTTATGTATGCATAGACAGCCATTCTTATGGTGATGATTGTGTAGGCATACACTTCAGAGGCATTAATTAAATTTCTTTCAATCGTTTGACAATACAGCAGATTGTTTTAATTCCTTATATTCAGAAGTTAAATCTAGACTAGAGGTAACATTTCCTTGGTGTGTGGAAAGATTTAAACAGATCTAAATGAAATAGAAAAGACAATAACCATTTGCCACATTCCCACAACAGCAAAACTGGTAGCAACTGAAAGAACAAATAAGATAAAATGTTCTTTTTATCCCTCTCCCTCCCCCCAAAATGATTTTAAACCAAAAGAAGATAAAAAAGAGCCTAGCATGTTGGTGTTACATGTGATATGATAGTCTTGAAGTGTAGATCAATAACAGCAACACATTGGCGGGGTAGCATAGAGTGTACTACAGTATGTGGCATTTTGGGTGACATGGAAGTAGAACATGGGTAACTTGGCATTTAGGTTACTTTTTTATGACTATGTAATCTACACCAGTTTTCAGATATTTGAAATATTACCTTCAATTGAAAAAGTACCTTTTCTTACCTGGCTCCGTACACATATGAAACTACGTCCTGGAAGTGTTGAACAAAGATATTTCCCATCAGTATACCTACAAGATGACAATGTATTCAAATAATACAAAAGTGGACTATGGATTTTTTTTTAACAAAGTATTTTTTAAAATCTAATGACTATGCTAAACTTTTTATATCTTTTACACATTCTTTACATTGTTTTACATAGAAAACAATCACATAGGAAGGTATTTTTGAAACAACGGAACACAAAGCATGTGATGCATTTTGCTGTATACTATAGATGGACTTGCAAGGAAATAAATGTAGGTACTGTGAAAATTTCTTGTTTCTTTCTTATATAGCAACTGATATCTGAGGGTGGAAGCTGGTGCATGCAGCAGGCTTCCACCACATTTCTTCAGAACTGTAACTTTATCAACTAAAGTATAGGGGATTTTTCAAAATTTTGGATTTACCACAGGGAATATTTATTTTATTATAATTTGGGATTTTCTTTTTCTTGTGCCAGGACCTTGGTACAAACTGTTATCTACTATTCTTGCTCAAGGACCCTAAAAATCTTCACTTGTGAGGGGGGATCCCACCTTTTAATAATATCCATTTGGATTAATTTCTACTCTGATTAGTTATTAATTACTTAAATCAATTACTCAACAACAGTTATGCTTGGGTTTGTTAGCAGGAAACTAAGAAGCAGTGATTTAGTGAGTGAAAACATTGTGTGCATTAATAACGCTTTTCTTTGATTACTGACCTAAGATTTGATGCTATTGTTATATTCATTCATTCCGTTTTAATCAGATTTTTTAAAGCATTCCAAAATGGTTTGGATATTTATAAAGCACTAGACGTACGTTTTTGAGTTGTCTTGACTTTTGTGCTGAATTACTCAGTTGCTTTCATATTGGGTTCCTTGCTTTTGAATTAGGCTCCTGAGCACTTAAATGGGATGTTTTAACATTGGATATCTATAAATTCTTTATTTTAGTACTTAAACATGGCCAGAGTTTGTATGGGTTCTTCCTCTCCCCCTGCACCCCTGCTTCTCCCCCAAGATAGCTGTGCAAAACTCATTACTTTTTGTTTGCATGGAATCTTATGACATTTGAACTTTCTGGAACAAATCCTTAAATTCAAACCAATTTTGGTCCGTACCACTAAAGTCTAATTGGTTTTTACCCCAAAACAGTATGCTTTGCATGTATTTGATGTGAAACACATATTGATTCTTACAAAGATTGGTCAGAAATAGATATGCCATTTAGGTTAGGTTTTTTGAACCTTAGAAAAAGTGTGGCAGGACCTGGGCAGAGTTCTGACTTAGTGATGAAACTGGAAACAGGACATTTCATGTGGTTTTGGGGTTTCATAATGAAAGTTTGACAGTTCAAATCATCAATCAGTTCTAACCATTTGCTTAAACCTAAAGTTTTCCCCTTTTTTGAGCTTATAACAACTATCAATAGATTTTCGAGGAAGTGATTCTATTGTACTATCTGCTTCGAGAAAAGAATCATCCTCCCATTGAGGAGTACTGTGTAAGAAGTCACTGCCATTTTAACTCATTGGAAGAAGTGTCGAGTAGTATGTAGCTGATTGGTTCTTGTGTAGCAATAGCTGTGTTGACCTAGGCTTTTTGCACAGTAACCTTCAGTTTTGCTTGGACTATGTGAAAATACCATCCTTGATCAAAATGTTGTCTTAAATCCATTTGTTTGGTAGCTTCATGCTTTATATTAGTTCAAAGTTTTTTTTTGAAGAAAGACATTCTGTAGTTTTGGTTGGAGGATGTCACTTGAATACATTGCAGAACACTATGGCTAAATTCTGGCTGTTGTAAATAGGGTGTTTTTTGGTGGAGGGGTAAAGTGCTTGTTGGTAATAGCTTACATCTGATATTAAGCTGCTCAGTACAATGTTTGCAGTATCTCAGCAAGCTCAAAAATTAATACAGGTGCCGCTTGAACATGTCCCTAAAATAACACTGCTTATTAACCAAATCCTTTGACATAACAGTTAGCAATTCCAACCCTCCACCCCCATCCCTTGCCTACTAATTATCTAGTGCCTGGGAAAGTCAGAGTTTTAACAGAGATAACCCCTCAAAATTAAGTATCTTCCCACAAATGTACTTTAAAATGATATCTTAAGCACCCATCTACCAAAGTGTAACCTGAGGGCTGTTAGTGGTCTGTAGAACACTTGTGTGTGACGTAGGAGACCTGGATGACTACGTAAAGCTGACTTTTCTTCTCACTTCAAGTTCCTGAATTGTTTTAAACATGAAGTATAACCTCCACTTACAAGTTTTCTTTGTAAATGATTGCTGGAGTTGGCACATGGATGTTCCAGATTTGAATCGGCAAACGGGTGGTCTGTTCCACCAAGAATGGAAGAGAGGCCCACATAAATCCTCTTTCAACATGAAGTTCATTCTTTAAGTGGTTCGCAGATTCCATACCTTAAAGTCTGTCTTGTCTCTTAGTTTTTGTGCCAGTTGTAACACTGTGACATCCATAGGAAAGAAACTGTTCTTCTACAGAATAGGAGCAAAACGGGCAACAGCAATGTGAGCTGTCCCCCATTGCTCAAGGGAAGTGCCTCAAAACTATCTCTACAGCGTTCAGTTCCTATGCCCATATCTCTGAGATTTCTCTGCTGAGATTTTCATCAAGGGCACTAATTGATGCTAATTATTGTCAGAATTTGGGGGCTGTAGACACTTTCCTATTAGCTTTTCAGCTAACTTGGATTTGCACTGACATCGCAGAAGTGAAAGATTCTCTATTTTTTTTTTATTATGAATCTGTATAGCCCTTCAGTTGCTATCCCTTATGATGTTTGTGTTGCTTTTGCTTCGTTATTATGGATAATTAATTTACCTTGGTGTGACTTGTTTGGCAGCAAGAGGTAAACTAAAATAACCATCCTAGTTAAATCAGCAGACAAATGTATTTTTCCCCAATAATGAAATTGTCTGAGTCAAGAGATGCACCTGTCACATTGATTTATGCAAAATGGGTGTGGTAATCTGACAAAAAGTTGTTTGTTTTATCTTGTATTGAATTTGCACACTCCTACCTAAATCTGTCTTGTAGGAAGGCTATTTTAATGATTGAAATATATTGCAGAAAGAGTTTCTGAGACTATCCTCAGATATGTAGTCAGTAGAAAGGTGTCTGTTTGGTATGTGAGTGTACACGGCTGTAAACTAAATGACACATCCCAATATAAAATACAGCACTATGGGACATCATGTAGATAGCTGATATTTCCTAGGGGATTCTTGGTCTGTAAACTAAGGAGTGCATTACATGTAGCCATGTATGTAGGTTTTTCACCTCTGACAGATACAGTAAGGATAATTAACTTCACTTAATAAGCAATTAAGTACAGTTTAGTACAGCTGACTATTACAAGTTAAATATTCATTTTATGTAACCGTTTCACATCATCATATATGAAAGAACACAAATGAATCAAAATTGCTTATGAAAATGTGAGAGGAGACAACGGCTTATGTAGCATGCCTTTTTGACAAGCATACTAGCAAGGCCAGGGCAGGTGTCAATCCCAAAACTAGCTTGCTATATACCTTCCCGTTCGCTTAGATGAATGTCACAGAATGTTGCAATGTGTATTGCGCGCACATAGAATTCTTGGGTTATAATTAATTTGTGATTGTCACAGTCCAGTTGGCTAAGCTGTTTGAACTGTAGTTTTAGATAACAATTTTTCAAGGTTACATCTTGTGAAGAAATAACTAGGAAGTCAATTCTGTATTGAAGTACCAGACGGGGGAACATGTTAAATAAAGGTACAAAGTATGCATGGGTGTAGACATGGGTTTGATAATGTCTAACGTTGCACTGATCTATGAGGTGAGAAAGATGTGAAGTACAGATAGGGATAAACCCCGTCAGGAGTGAAGCTACTGTGGTGCTACTGGCTGTGTACGTTAACTTCTTGAAAGGTACTGGTTAGTAGTCTCCTTTTCCCTCAATGACCAGCAAACTGACCTGATACCCGCTTAGCTGTATGCTTCATTTGATGAAACGGAGCGCTGCAGTTCTGTTGTAACACTCTCTAGGAACCAGTCAGAATTTCCCTAGAGATTCCTGCTGCACTTGTAGCCTGTCTGCATCACCTCCCACACAGGCCGTTACTTAAGACTTAACGCTAATGGCCACATGTCAGAAACACAAATGTGCAAAACCCAATCACAACATGATCTCTGCACACAAATCTGATAGAGCACTCTAGTGCCAATTCTGTTGTGGTTTCAGGTCATATCCTACTTACGCTACATATGAATCATCCTACTGACTTCAGGACTTGGCCCACAATGCCCACCAACTTATTTAACAATAAGAGAAAGTGTGAGGCAACATCCACTTAGGGTATTCATTCTGTAACCCAGCTAGTGAGAGAGGCACTAACTGATTTTAGCAAGAGCCATCCCATCCCAGTTTAGAAACTGGACACACACAAACTTTCTTCTACTAGTATGTCCTTTTAGGAATGCCTAATCTAGTCCAAAATGTATTTATTTCTAAGATTGTGGCAGCTTTTAGTAAATTTCATATTTGTCTTTTCATTTCAGCTGTAGATCAAGAAATGTATGATTATCATTGCATTTAAACTGACTATGTATAAATCCACCACAATACTTGCCTATCTTCTGTTTTTTTTTTTTTTTTAAATAAATACAAATAGTTGCTTTATTTCCCAAGGGCTATCCTAATATTAAAGTTGATGCACGTGAATGTAAGCAGGCATAAAAGTCAGTTGGTAAGCCTGTTAGCAAATTTTCACTATAAAGATCACGTATTAGTATCTTAAATCTGTGAACTACATTTCAACAAACTTTATATTGATCAGAGAAATGCAATTATTTCAAATTCACAATTGCAGGCACAATAGTTTCTAATAATTTTTGTTTTCTATCCTAAGCAAAGTTTTTTACACTGGTCAGTGTGCATTCTATAACAAATAACAGAAGTACGTGATTATAAAAGAATTTAAGTTAATCAGTATAGTATGCAGCTTACAGAATACATGCATATAGTTTCAATAGCAGTTATTGTTCGTAACCATTTATCTTGAGCATAGGAAGCATGTGCATGATTATATAATTAACAGAATATTTGTTTGTCAGTGTTTGCTTAGTGTGCATAATAATATCATTATTAGGCCTCCTGTGCTCCAGTATTATCAGATCTTTATCTCCCCACTCTTGTAATTTACACTCTGCTTTTTAGATTAATCATTTTCTGTTTTCACTTGAGCATTTTAAGTTACTTTGACTAATATAGGATTGTACTTTTAGAACATATATTTAAACATTCTTTGTTGCAGCTATAAGCCTTTTTAGAAGATGTTTTGTTTTTTAGCTATTTTGTCATCAAACTAAGGGTATCTTCCCCTAATATTCTGTACTTTCTCCCCCATATGCATTGCCACTTTCTTTGGCATTTTCCTTCTTTCCTTCAGTTTAATTTGGTGGTCAGCATTTTTTTTTCATCTGACAAAGGTTAGTGCAACAGACTAGTCAGAAAAGATTAAATATGATACGGTATTGACCTTCTCCATGATTTCCACCAAGTTTGCATTGAAACAAATAGCTCACGGTTTGGGGTTTTTTTTAATCATTTGAATATAATAGTAAATGATTCTAACTTTGAATTTTATTTAGCCCATCTGTTGGAAAAAGATCCGTTTCTCAATAAACAACCTGCTAGACGGGTATCCCTTGATCATGAGCTAAAGAAAGTGTCATTTACGTTTTCCCCTTGGTTTTTCTTTGTAAAGCATGTTTCTTGTTTTTCTTTGTAAAGCATACACCCTTTCAGTAACAATTTTACTAATCTTTTGCAGCACAAATATACAGCTTTTAGTGTTTCCATTGTATTCTGCCTTCACTTACACTTCTTAGAATAACAGTATTTTAAAACATTATATCCATTTTCAAGCTTTGCTTCCGAGATCATAATCTATTTTGTGCATTGCTGAATATGATAAATATTTTATGTATTTCACCCTATTACCATTTTCTTCTTTTTGCAGGCCCTGCATGATGTGTGTTTATTTCAGTAGATGTCAGCTTGTGTTTCTTTACCTAATTTTAATACGCTTTTTGTTATAGTAATACATACATGATGATATGCTTGCTCATCGAAGCATGTATTGGTTTACTTTTTTTGTGTTTAGAGGTCATAGCAGGCTTTGTGTATTGTTACCTACTTGAAAACTTGTTCTAGTTTTGTATTACAGTTCCTGCGTGACATTTTCTTCATGTTCTCACTTGGAATTATTTTGGGTACATGAGTTCGACTCCTGTCACTTAGCCTCTTTCTTCTTAGGAAGTCCTTATAATACAGCATGTCCACACTTATGCATTTTGTCAGTAAAGGGGTTTTTCTCTCATCTCTTAGCTTGGGCAAACTTGTTGCTTTCAAGTCCATTCGGTTGGCTCGGTCCTTTTTCCAGTGCATTATGGGGAAGAAATGGTCTATCCTGTGCTCACTTTTTGTGAACATTTTACCACCTTGTACACTTCTACCGGATGTTTTTTTACCCTGTTCTATAGAACAGAGGCAGCTACAACTGTCAGGCCTTGCATTTTGGTGATGAACTGGCTATTTCCCCCCCCCCCCCCC
>NW_005841933.1:560785-561280 GCF_000455745.1 Alligator sinensis
TTTTTTTTTTTTTTTGGTAGTAACATCAGTGATGCATCGCTGTTCAGTGACCAGAGTGCGCCTGACCTTTTGTTTACACGCGCGCAACCCCTCCTCGCTGCGCCAACTCTCTACGGCACATCATCCCAGAAAAGGCCTACTCTTCCCTGTACAACTTGCCACGGGGCTCCCGATTCCAGCCTCCAGTCCTTCTCATGCCGCGGGGTCTCTGAAAACAGTGCCTCCTTGTCTCTCGCTCGCTCCCCAAAACGCGGACGGAAGACCCTCCTTCCTTTCCCCCTGCGTGGTTGGGTCTGCGGGGCAGATGAACTGAGTTGTCTTGTGCCACCTGCAAGTCCTTCTGGGAGAGAGGTGGGAGCAGCATTACAAGTCGGTCCCAGAGTTGCCCCTTCCTCCCTGGCAGCCAGGAACTTTTGTTGCCCCTGCGGTGCCCGAGCAGGAAGGCGCTGGGCCTTCCCAGGGGGAGCACTGGGCTGCGGGCAGCGGCCTGGCCCC
>NW_005841933.1:562145-575121 GCF_000455745.1 Alligator sinensis
TTATTATTATTATTATTATTATTATTATTATTATTATTATTATTTATTTGGAGTAACTCTTCCTGGAGTTCTCTCTTTCTTTCCTTTTTTTTTTTTTTTTTTTTTTAATCTAGAGAGAGGAAGAGCTATAGATAGAAAACTTATTTTTGAATGATAATTTCTCCCCCTCCTTTTTGGACTGGGAGGGAGTGAAATCTTTTTACTTTTTGGTGGCGGTGTGCCTTGTGTGCGCGTGTTTCCTTCCTCCTCCTCCTCCTCCTTGCTTTCTCTCTCATAACAGCCCCGGTAAATGAGAAGAGACAGGTCTCTGCCAATTTTTTTCTTCTTCTTTTTTTTTTTTTTTTTTCTTTTTTACGGATCGGCAAGGTGAAATTAAAAGTGGCATTTTAGTGCCTTTTTCCTGCAATTTTCTCTTCCCTTTTTTTTTTTTTCTCTCCCCAGTAGAGAGATTTGGGGCTAAGGTTTAGGCAGAAAGTTTGGGGGCTTGTTAGTATTTGGTGGGGGAGGGAAGCACATTCATTTTTTGTGTGTATGTGCTGTTCTGCTGTAGGCTTATTGGAGAATAACAGTGTAAGTGACAGCCTAGAAGTAGACTTCCTGCTCTTCACGCTGGATAGAAAAGCTTTTTTGCCCACCTTGTCACTTGCTCTTGTACATATTGATTTTATTTTTGAAAGGACAGCCAGGCTTAAGCTGTCCCCAGCTCAGTTAAAAGCTGTAACTTTTTTTTCATTTTTAGCACTACACTTGTCTGGTCAATTTGATCTTCATTTCCTTTTTCCATTCCTAAAGCTTGAAAAGGTATTCTTAGTATTTTTTTTTTGTCCATTGCTATTTTGCTTATGGCTCCTTTTTTTCTCACTATTTATTTTTGCCCCTCCCCTGCTTAGAGAAAAATAACAAAAAAGAAAAATAATAGAATTTTAAGGGAAGTAGCCTTTAGGTCTGCTGGCTTTTTGTTTGGGTTTTTTTTCCCCTTAAAAAAAAAAAAAGGACCTAGAAAACATCAGTCTTGAACTTCTTCCTCTTCAAGAGCTTGAGCTGCAAAGGAAACCTCCTTTGTTTTTGTTATTTATATGCTGTCAAGTTTTGAAGTGGTGAGTTTCGGGTCGGTTTTGTTAATTTCACTCAAAACTGCAGTGTTTCTGTTTCTAGATAGTACTTTGCTTCTTTGTCTCTTTAAAAGGTCACAGGGAAAGCTTGGCCTGGATTGTGAAAGCCATATGGAACGGATAAGAGAAGAGCCTCTCTTAAATGTGATTAGGGTTTTTAGAGGGGGGAGGGCGGGGAGGAAAGAGGAGGGGAAAATGCAGGGGAGGGGGTTATTTAATGAGGAGTTAAAAAAATGGTATAATACTATTATATTTCAACAATAGAAGCTAATACGCTGAAGTTCATTCAAAATGTGGTCCTTGTGTGTCCATGAGTACGATCTCTGAAACTATACCTGGAAATTCTGACCTTATATAAATGGCTGGGATGGAAACTTGTAGCTATAAAAGATGTTTAATAAGAGCCCTGAAGAAACCCTTGGCCTGGCATAGGTACAGAAATTAGTTAATCTGTAGCACTATCTTTCTGGGCAGGCCATGCTGATTTGTTGCTCATCGCTATTTCAAACTGAGGTTTTGGTGAACTTTAGCCTTGGGCATGGAGTTTAAATGAGTAAATTAGGTGTTTTATGTGCATGCAATTTAGCTTTGTAACATAAGGCTTTTTATAAGATGACTAAGTGGTTAAAACATGCCTATGGATAGGTATTCCAAGGCCAATTTAGAATGACCTGTTTGGTGGTTTGGTAGTAGTCAATATGTTAACTAAATTATGATCTATCACTCTTATTCACTGTACATAATGTAGTGCCATTTTGACTCAAGATGACTAGATACTTCTTGTAACAATGTTGGTACCAAACTGTACTTTTTTTAAGTTACCGAAAGTGACTGGGATTTTCTTCTTTATAGCTTTATTTAAGTTAATCCTTTTATTCTCAAGAGAGACTAGTTTCAGAAAAGCAGCCTTAAAAGTAACACAGCATCCTAAGGAAATGCTGCTAGACATTAATCAGTTAACCTGTTCGTGTTTTCGTTAGACTGAAGTTAATGCAATAAAAAAAGTAATTTCAATTTCAAAAGTGGCTAAATAGGCATGTTTATTTGTTAATTGGACCTATAACCGAGACCACAATTAACGTTAAACCTTTGGTTCTTAGCGTGTCATCTCAGAGCGTAAGGATAAGTTACCATTATTTTCTAAACTTTAGTCACTCAGTGCCATTCTTATGGTTGCTTGTAAACATCTAGATTAATACAGATTCTTTTTCTTGGCTGTGTAGGACAAAGCAGCCTATGTTCAAATAAGAAAAAATTGTTTATAGAATTACTGGTGTACATACCAACATTACGGAATATACGGTAACTCCCAAGGTATCCATACCTGAATAGCTTTGCAGTGAAACGTACAAAATGTGTTGAATTACTAGGCAACAGAAAGTAAGTAGCAATTACCCGATTCATGCAAATCTTTGTAAATATGACTCCCCTAGTATTAGTATTTGTATTCAGTAATGTAAATATTACTTCATAAAATGAATGTCTAGTCACCTGTCCTTAGTGGTTGTACTATATACATGACAAAATAGGCAGTGTGGTCATACCACAATCAGAAAAGGGCAGAAGATTCTAATAAAACTTCAGTAATAATAAATGAATCCCAACCAGGTACATACACACTTATTTTCAGTAACTGATAGCTTTCATGGTTATTAAAATAGATTCTGTGTGAATAAAATCTTTTTTTTAAATCATTCTATGTGTTTTGGGCTAGGAATTTATAAAAAAGAGAGAGACAAACTAGGAACAGGAATTCTAGTTAAGTTGTATAACAGGAAATATAAGCATGCCAAGATGCACCTTTTCTTAATTTGATACTGAAATTGCTTCCGTTGTTTTGGTTTCAGACATCTGTGACAGTACGTAACTTTGCATCACCACGAGTCTGTGTGCTGAGCTACCCTAAATTTCTATAGAAATTGTAGATCTTCTGCATGAGATTTACAGAGTGTTTCTCTTCTTTCTCTTTATCTCTCTTTTTTTTTAAGGACCTCATATTTGACTTATACTGAAAGCTTGACTGCATCTTAATTATCATGTTTATATAACTTAAGTTTTTAAAAGTTAGTAAACTCTTCATGTAAAATAGCTTGGAAGAATATTAAAACAAACCCCATCCAATCAAATATTTGAGGTTGTTAAGAAATCAATACGCTCCTCTAAAGTTACAATGTTCTCGTTGTACTTCCATTTCTTTATGAGAAGAGAACAATTTAATTAGAAAATATATTTATTTATTTATTTTTTAAATAAAAGCATCTGTGATATTTGTAGCAATGAGTATTTTGGAATATATAATTTGAAAATCACCCTTGCCTATTTAATTCCCATTCTTATGAATTCATGAGGAAAATGCCTTTTCCTAGGCTGCCCAGTTGTTCTAGCATACTTTTAAGTTAGCTTTAACAAAATCCTTGAATCTCGTGCAATCTTCTTGTGATTTGGAGAATGAAGTTATTTTTTGAAGACAAATTTACTACCTTTTTATAGAGACCGCTTTTGAATACTTAAAATATTAATTTACACTTACTTATGAGCTTACTATACATACTCTACACATGTGTAAACTGTGTACATACACATATACGCACACGTGTACAACATATCTTTTTTTTTTTTTTTTTTTTTTTTTGGCAGGTGATCTTTAGAGGCGGGACTGAGCATGGATCATTTGAACGAGGCAACTCAGGGGAAAGAACATTCAGAAATGTCTAACAATGTAAGCGATCCGAAGGGTCCACCAGCCAAAATTGTGCGCTTGGAACAGAATGGGAGCCCATTAGGAAGAGGAAGACTTGGAAGTACAGGAACTAAAATGCAAGGAGTGCCTTTAAAACACTCTGGACACCTGATGAGAACTAATATTAGAAAAGGTAATATTTTTAATAATTCTGCACTGGAGAAATAATTATATTCAGTGGCATTTAGGGTAAAAACATACTTTTAGCAGGCTTATAGTTCCGAGCTGAATGTTTATTCTAAAAATATTTTATTCCCACCTCTGATGTAAATCACATTTGGGAAATAGAAGCTTCATGCTTGGGTGGAGCATCTTGCTTTGCAGGGTGGAGTCTGACGACTTTTTTTTTTTTTTTTTTTTTTTTTAGGTTTTTTCCCTCCAAAATTGGAAAAATTGAAATTTTTGAAAAAATTAAAAACTCTTATGAAATATTTTCTTTTAGAATAATGAATAAAATGCTTAAGACAAGGTGTTCATGTATTGCTACCCTTTACTCCCAAAAAATAGTTATTAGAAAACATGCAATAGGAAGACTTTTATGTAAGCCTGTGTACAGCATCAGATCATTACAATTCCTGTACACCAAGGACAAGCACAAATGCAAGAGCAAGATGCATTTCTGCCCCCAGGGGGCACTGCCATTTAAGGTAAAGACTAACTTAACGGTAGCTCCCATGATTAAACCTATTTTTTGTATTCAAAGAGAACTGATTATAATAAACTTACTCTTTGAGCGAGTTTTTGCTAAGCAACAGCAAACTTTATAAAAAGACGCGTAGGACCTCAAAAACTTTAATTCTTGCCTTTGCTCCCACTGATAGTCCAAGCTTAAAAAGGTCAGCAGTATTTCCGTTACAGTTGCAAGTAGGTTTAAATGAGAGTACGTAAATCTTTAGGTATCAAATTGGAAAAGTCATTTATTATGTCAATCTTTGCAGTTTGTTTTCTTAAGTACAATTCATTATTGAACAATGAACAACTTGGGTGTCATATTTTTCAGTGACTGGTTTGCTGTAATTAGACATTCTCGCAAGGAAAAAACGGATTTAGAATCATTGATGGATGGCTTTTGTTTGCAGTAGAATACTTTAAAATTAACTACAGTGTATGTGTATCTGTCTATAGATAGATAGATAGATACCCACACATCACTTTGACCATGTATTGCAGGCTTGTTAATTTAAATCAAAACATGCTGTATGGAATTTGGCATTTGTTTTAAAACAGCTTCTACATTTTTCTCAGTATAATTGGTATATGTTTATAATTCAGATTTTTCTTGCATTTGCTAAGCAAAGGATAAAATGCAACCAAGACTATTAAACACACAAAGTTAGAAGGCAGTGGAATTTCATTGTGTCTGATGCATAACATTTATCATACAATCATTTATTTTTTCCTCGGTTTGGCGAAAACAAAGAATATATTGATCCTCAAATGAACAGACACAGCAGTCCGTATTGTTAGATCTTTATCTATTAAAAATGGAAAAACAGCACTTCAGCAAATTCTTTGGCCTCTGCTCATGATTACCCTATTTATTGATTGTTTGCCAAGAATGTATGCATCTTAAGAAAGCCAGGGTAAGAGCATTAAAAATATAATTTATTACGGCTTTTCAAACAGAGTGCATTAATATTGTACAGTGAAGCACTGGGGCTATATAAAAAGGACTTTCTGACGCCTGCAAACATATAAGTTCCATAAATTCCTAAATAGGAGATTTCAGCTGTCTCTGGTATTATGTGATATTTGCACAGCAAACTTTAATGCCAGGACAGTTTTAGACAAGGATTCTACAGACTTCACTGCTTCTTATGGCAGACGTGATGTTTACACAGACTCGTAAACCTTCAGCAAAAGCTCTAACACTGCCTTCAGGTTTAAATCATGTTGTATTTTTAGCACTGAACACTGACCAATGCTCTCCCCTCTAATACTAGAAGGTTATAAAGTTGCTGCACTTGGAGGTCTTGCCAAGTGCTAGCAAGAGTGATCAGCCAGCTGAGATTGTGCTCTACTGTATAACATTTTTCACATTAACAGAAGGACACTAGTGACAGTTTGCTAAAAGATTTAGCAGCTTGATTTGTAGTCAGATGATACCTTTGTTACACTACCAGGGATCCACCTTTCATATCCACAATGTACATCAAAATCTGGTCAAGAGGTCGTCTTGCTTTTTAAAAGTTTTATTTGTTTTTGTGTTGTGTAATTTATAGGACAACATAATGTTTTTGTTTGTTGCCTAAAATGAAATACCAGTGCACGGTGCATGTAGTAATCCTAAATGTTGTAGCCAATGGTGGCTGGGGGGGGGGGGGGGATAAAGAAACCCAATACAGCATTTTGCTCCCTCTTTAACTATTTGTTATATGCAGTATTAACCCTGCACATGAAACTAAAATGCTGTATACATTTTGCCTACAGATATCCAACAGTGACACCACTACATGACTTTGATCTCCCTCTTTCAGTCAGGTAGTGCTCTGGGAGCTTAGGAAAAATACTGCTTACAAGTCTTGTGTGTCTCTGCACATTTTGGAAAGCTCTCCAAAGTTTAATTAAAGCCAATGAAGAAATTGTTAGTTTACATGTTCTATTTTTGCTCTGGTCCTTTCTCTCTTCCGAGTGGTCTAACTAGAAGATGATGTAAAAAAATATATGACACGCACAAAATAAAAATCCTCCTGACCTAAATACATATTGGCAAGTTTTTAGCCTTGTCTTTCATGTAGAGCCTATTGGGCAAACTGGAGTTAGTGTGAGCTTTTCCAAGCAACCCTGAAGGGGCTTGTTTGCCAGAGATAGACTCTTTGAACAGATACCTTTTAAGAGCATATATTTAAACTATCTTTTTATTACAATTTATTGTTATATGCAACAGTACCAATTAAAAGGGGGATAGAAGCATTTATATTTCTTATCACCAATTAATAATCTTACCAAGCTATGGAACATCTTGTGCACCTTTGCAGGTTAGAGGGTTTCTGTAAGACTAGAGGGCGGTGCTTATATAGAGGCATTAACATTGTAGGACTAATTGGAGATCCTGGGTGCCCTGTTAAAATAACCCTTGTCATCATTTATGCTAAAGATGATACCCCTCTGGCAGGCTGCCATAAGACAGTTCAGTGCATTTGCTTTTAACCCTTTTATTGTCATCATAGGGCTTGATCCTACATTACTGAAGGCAGTGGAGGTTTTGTTGCTAACTTTGAGTTCTTAATGGGATTGAGGCCTAACACTGCAGTTGTCTTGGAGTTCTCTCTATCTCTGTCTGTCTGTGTGTGTGTGTGTGTGTGCGTCTCTCTGTCAACTAAGTTCAATTTTTAAGAAATTCACAAATGTGATTTCTAGAAAAATTCCTCTTCCCAGCAGTAAGAATTGCTTGGGTTGTTGTCCAAAAGATTGCACTGAATCAGAAAAAGACATGGGGAAATACTTTCAGATAAAGTAATTTTAATTTATTTTATTTCTACTTCACATTTTTCTAAGATGCATCTCCCATCTGTAATCTGATTTTCAATGTATATTGTAAAGTAACTACATACCTTACTGTTTCCATAATGTATAAACTGCAGGTAATTTTAAAATCATATTTAAATGACCATTTTTATTCCTTAATGATGCAAGTCTTAGAATTACAATTTGCCTTCACTGTCTGGGTGTAAACAAATCAGTAATCAGTTGGCATTAAGTTTTGTTTTGTTTTCTTATACCTTCTTAATTTTAGTATGACCAAATGACAAAACAAGAACGTGCATTTTTTTTTTTTTTTTTTTTTTTTTTTTTTTTTTTTTTTAGTTTATGGTAATTACGACTTGCTTAGCTATGCCAAAAATAATTAATGTTAATGGCCAAAATGATATAGATGGCACCTGAATGGCTTATGATCAGGATCTCTGCGGTATGTTTGTAGCTTCTCTCACCACGCGTTACGTGCAACAAATCTGGACAGAACAGAGGGTACTGACTTATTTCTCTTCAGTCAACCTTAATTCTGTAATCTGTAGCAGAAAAAGGCATCTGCTTACAGAAATAGTAAGATATATTTGTATTCATGCCTTTCCACAATAATATTTTTATTTTGCAGAACTTTCTTTTGTTGGGAAGGAGAGTAGGGATGATCTCAAATATTAGATAAACCTTGACATTTATTTACCAGTTCACAGGAATGTTATCTATTTAATTGTTGGTAAGCCTACCATCACAAAAATTAATATTGTATATTTTCTCTTTTTTTTTGTTAATAGGAAGTATGCTTCCAGTTTTCTGTGTAGTGGAACATTATGAAAATGCCATTGAGTATGATTCTAAGGAGGAGCATGCAGAATTTGTGTTGGTGAGAAAGGACATGCTTTTCAATCAGCTGATTGAAATGGCATTGCTATCACTTGGATATTCTCATAGCTCTGCTGCCCAAGCAAAAGGTAAATATAACTGCTACAATGCACGGTAACTTGTGTTTATTGTCTGGGGGAAGAAATTCCTAGGATATCTTTTCAGAAATGTAATGCAGGTGGGCTTTCTACTCTTTGTAGATTGTCTCTAAACCTTTGTTTAGTTAACACACATTTTGCTTATGTGGAATGTTGAGGTAGATGATTATTTAAAAAAAAAAATGACTTGAAGTGAATCATTTAGTATGCTTATTGACCTTAATAATCTGCTCCACTGAGGATCCACAAGGAAGTGTAAAGCATATTTGAGCAGATGGACTGTTGAGAGTCAACTTGCATTTATGACTGAATATCCAGCTCTGCTTCTTTTACTCTGTTCCTGATGGTTTTATGGACTATAAAGTATTTTTCAGTATTGAGTTCCTGCATTATTAAATCCTATATAATTAGTAAAGGGGTTTATGAATTATTATATCTTGTCTTGATGCACTCGGTAACTTAGGAAAAATTGGTTCTATACATAATATTTTAAAGATGCTTGTTGTAATGTATTTATGTAATTTCATCGTACATGTAGCAATTTTTTTGTCTCCATCCTCAAAAGAACATGGTAGCAAGGACTTTTATGTGACTTAATTTCAGATTTTCTTCCTGCCCCTCGCCCCATGCATTGCAAGGTAAGCTATTTTAATAAATATGTATATATTTTTGTGTGTCATAGGGCTTATCCAGGTTGGAAAGTGGAATCCTGTTCCACTCTCCTATGTGACAGATGCCCCTGACGCCACAGTAGCAGACATGTTACAAGATGTGTATCATGTAGTCACACTGAAAATCCAGTTACACAGGTGAGTTACATTCCCACGTTGTGACACGAACTGCCATTTGGCCACTATTATGGCTAATAATAATATCCCTAGTTTTAATTCCCACTGTGCTGTGCCCAAAGTACAGAGGCTTATCTAATTTACTTTTAAGTTACTGTAATTCTTCTTAAGTTACAACATACCATTGCAGAAAACTTTTATAGCTCTGATACATAGATTTTTCTTTGGATATCTCATTAAAAGAATATTGCATTTTAGTCAATTAAATGATGCATTACAAGAAGGCATTTTACATAAAGTTTACTTAAGAGAAAAATATTTTTGCATATCATGAACAGTACCATCTGTGTGCATTTTGTAAAAGAATGACTTGCTCACACTTATTGTTGCTGTCTAGGTTCTTAAATTTCACAGTAACAAAAAACAAAAAATGGTTAATATATTAATGCTTTTCATGATCAGTCGTGAGAAAGCATTACACCTTAAATTGTTTTACCAAGCGCATCAGAGCAGGAAGGTAGAAGTAACATGAAAAAATAGTCGCCACATGCAGCTGATGTATAATTCATGCATCAATACAGCAGATGTGTTGTATAAAGTAATTAACTAATCGGAACAATCAGGAGACCGAGAGCAATCTCCAGATGCATCTGCTTGATGCGCAAAATGAAATCTGTCTGTCTTAAAGGAATGTTCTGCAGCAGGATGCAATCTTGTAATAATCCCTTTCCTAATCTATGTTTCAAATAGTTGCCCTAAACTAGAAGACTTGCCTCCTGAACAATGGTCTCACACAACAGTAAGAAATGCTCTGAAGGACTTACTGAAGGATATGAACCAGAGTTCATTGGCCAAGGAATGTCCCCTTTCACAGGTACTTAGCATAACATGTAATAAATAATAAAGCACTATAGGCAATGCTGATGTGAGATTTGAGATTTCCTCAGACTGTAGCAAGTGGTATCTGAACAGTGGATCTGCCAAAATGCAGATTCATTTGACCACTTACAATCTCTTTTAAAATGCTCGATTCATTTTGAGCATAGTTTTACAGAATTTTCCCTTAGGGAGCTGTGAATGACTGTTTCCACTACACTAGATAAGACTAGAATTGTCACACCAAACTGGATTGTAACTGGTTTAGTCTTCAATCTTTGAACTGCTTTGATATAACTGCCTTTTTTCAGGCATGTGTTGAAGTTGTTAAAAGGCTCCCTACTTACTGCTGTCAAAAGTACTGTTGAATTTGACTGTTTGTTAGATAACCTACACTAGTTTTAAATGCTAATTCATAAAACTAGACAGTCTGTTTTGGCATACCATATGAGTGGGGAGAAAAAAACAGAATAAAGGGTCTTAATGTGTTTGTTGTTAAAAACAACCAAAAGAAAATCAGTCATTTATTATAACTAATCAAAATATATTTAACAGGAATAAAACCTTATATTACCCATTGCTAAACACTGAACTGCAGTTTTCCTCAAGGCTTTGTTGCATTGTTCTTTTTGTCAATTATTTAAACTGGCGTGAAGGGAGAGACTTATTTTCCTGTGCTGTGCAGTGAGTGTCCAGTGATATTGAGGTGGGAGCCACAGATTTATTGTTCCATTTTTTTTTAATATATTTTGCTGTGCTGCAGTTGAGATTTTAAGACAGAAATTGTGGTCTAAATAAGTGATTCTGGTCATCGTTAGATGGGGAGGGAAGAAGGAACCCAGATTTTATTTATTAATTTATTTCCCTTCCTCCGCCTACTTAAGTCCTTCAGAAGCAGAGCCATCGGTTGGTTTAAACAAGATGGCTATATCTACCAGATACTTTAGCAAAGGTTGTTTTCCTCTCACTATTTTTTCCTATGGTTAGATTGCTTTCAGTGATTTGGCTTCAGTCTAGGAATTTTTGGAGTGGAAATAATCAAAATTATCTTCACTGGTTGCAAACCATTCCAGTAATATTTTTGCAAAACTATCTTGTATGTACCTACAACATGAGCATGTGAGCTCTTGCACTGCTGGCTTATGGAGACTACAGATAGTTTAGGATTTGCTCCACCTTAGTCTACCAGCTTTACTTTTTTTTAATATATTGATGGAAAGTAGTACATTGTTTGGCAACAGATTATCCAGCTGATTTTTGGCATATTGTCTCACGTTGCAGTTTATCTATATGTACTCATGATGCAATGACAAAACAGTAAAGCTAGAGGAATGCATCTTCAGATTCCGCATGTACTTTTTGGTAGAAAATAAATAAATTCTACCTCTAAGGATTATTTAGTGAACGCTGAATTTCCTTCCTTTTAATTTAAAAGGATTGTGTCACTTAATATTTAACAAGACCATCCAGGATGATCACCAGGGATCCCGGTTTTCTCTGATTTTCGAAAGAACCCCCAATTTTCAGTTAAAGTAACCCCAAATCCATATTTTTCCACAATGAAAAATGAAATATCGCTATGTATATATCTATCTATCTATTAGTGGTGTTTCATTTAAGTCACAGAAAAATGTGGATTTGGGGTTACGTTTTTAACCAAAAATCGGGGATTTTTTTTAATTTGGAGAAAACCAGGATTCCTGATGATTGTTTCTGAGACTAGTAAAACAAATGGTTACAAAATCCTAAAATGTACTATGCTATTTTATAGGTAACTTTTTCTTTCCCGAGTTTTAAAGAATGCATTCTTTTGTTTTTTACAGGTTTTTCTGGTTTTATTTCGTAGCAAATCTTTCTTTTCTTAGCTCCTTATCTAGCCAGATACTGAAATATTTGGATTGCAAGTTAAAAATATCTTGAAGAAATTTGATCCCTTTGTGAATTTTTTTTTTTTTTAAATTGCACATGCATACATGCACACACTACAGATTTCAGGAAAAATACATACATTTGTCCTAAAATATGTAAAAATTAGCGTTTTTTATATGGGCTGATCAAAGATCCATTAAAGCCGATGTAATTTTTTTCCTCTGACTTAAGGGAGTGCCTTTTTTTTTCTTTAAACAAGCCATCAGTACTTAACTTTGACCCAATCATGTCCTTTTAAATTGGCTAAATAAGATTAAATTGTTTCAGACCGAACAATGACTAATAGACTATATCCCTAAATACATTACTCTTTCATATGAAAGGCGCTCTTTTGAGTCTCTATTTCCTAAACACTTTGAAATTTGGGAGTGCTCTGGAATGCATGTATTCTCAGTCCAGAGATCAGGAATAAGAGCAAGTAACAAGCTTAAGGGCATCTTCTTCCCATCAGATCACATAAGCACTGGTCTTTGCTCTGAGAAGAGGTACTCATGGTTATACTTTTGTAGACATAGGCACAGGTATGTTGTATTCCATCATAAAAATAAACCATCACAGTGACTTTTATCATAGCTTATATAGGTTGTTATTGATGTAATTTTTTTAATTGGCAAATGCTTCAGACCAGAATCAAGGACATCTACCACTATCCTGGTTTAGGGAGAGAAGGGTTTTTGTAAAATAATATAAGCTGGTTTAGTGTATGAACAGCATTGTTAATGCACAATTTGAGAGAGGGAAGTTGGAGAATGATGGTCTAAATTTAGAATTTGTCTACTCTGTCAGTTTTTCTTTGATTTTTGTGTGTCCAAAATAGTAATATTTCTGCACTGTAGAAATCAACTAAAATATATTTAGTAGGATTTGCTGGTATAGTTGTTAATGGGCAGTTAAAGCCATATAGACAAATATAATCTGTCCTTGTGACCAGGATTATCTGTCTGTCTAAATTATGCTTCTAAATTCAGTGGGATGTATCTTTTGACTTTGCTACCTTTCCTATTTTGTCATTCATTTTCTTGATAACTTGCTGTCATTGAAACCTCAGAGTATTGTGGTGTGCACTTTTGTCCACCACTCTCTCTTTCC
>NW_005841933.1:575131-576432 GCF_000455745.1 Alligator sinensis
CTTTCCTCTAGCAAAATGCTATTTTGGCACTCTTGCCCTGGTAAAAGGGGTGGAATACACAGCCTCTTCCAAGATTATTGTAGCTAACTTGTTCTGAGAATGCTGTGGCAACTCACATTTTTCGTTTTCCACTGAAGCCTAGTTTATTACTTGCTATGCTGGCCTCGATCACCAGGAATTCTCAGTGAAATAAATTTGAACTCAGTGGATAGACTGGAGGTACTGTATGGCTCTAAATTACTGTGCAAACTTCAGAAATCCAGAGGTTATTCTTAAATTCTGGCTGCAGGCAAGCTAAAAAGACAGCCACTAACTTCAGATGATAATTTCAAACTCTTTTGAATTTTATAAGCTACAGGCATATTGGTGATTCCATTATGTTAGGCTAGCAAAAGATGTAAAGGCAATGTAAGGAACTTTCCATGTTTGTTTTATCTACTTTGGCTCCATTTGTGTCCTCCCTAATTATCTTTTGCTGGGAAGGAGACTCTTTTTAAATTCCATCTCCTGGGAGTTATGAATCGGAGCATTTCCATGGTGTCCTTGGCCTTGCTTTCTGCCCACTTTTGGCTATACCACTTCCAAGGAAACTGTAGACAAACTACCATAAATTCTTGGCCCCAGCTACACGCACCCAAGCTTTGAACTGCACAAAGTCACTATAACTTCCCTTCAGGCTCCCCATGTATTTACTTTGACTTCAGTATTTAAAGATAAGCTCAGTGTGAGTGCTAAAGATTAATTCTATCTCTGAACTTTCATTGATACTTTGGATTATATAGTACATGTTTTTAATAAATGAATACTAAGAATTTGATCTATTTAGTTGCACTTGCACACAATCTGATATATTAGAGTAAGAGCTCAGGCTGCTAGCCTGAGAATGGACTGGAAATTTAGAACCGAGTTGTATCCATAGTTCTGGAACCAACTAATTGCATGCCCTTGGCTCATTGACTATATCCTTTATTTTAGTGTTCTCTTCTGTAAAACGGAAAGTTAATACCCTCCAAAAGAGGGTGTGATCAGTGTGATTTACTCACCCTCCTCTAAAAAGGGGTAGCAATGATCATTTGTTGAGCATCCCTGATCACTGTCCCTGACCTTTTATTTTATAAAACCACTCCTAGCCTTCCAAACTCCTAGCAAGCTGCTACCCACCCTCAGAAGCTGATTTTTTAATCTATCAAAATATGCTTATGAAAAGTAGTCATCAGAAAGTTTCACTGTTTGTTTGTTTTTTTTTCCCTTTTTTCCCCTCCATTTGGGTCCCCCTTCCCCCCCCCCCACACCCCCCCCAC
>NW_005841933.1:576463-603431 GCF_000455745.1 Alligator sinensis
CCCCCCTTAAACATGATCCAAAACATTCAGATTATTCTGCAGTATCCATTCCTGGTGCCAGTGACAGATTAAAGGCCTTGCTATGTCATAACCCTTCAGGGCTTTAAAAAAGAGCTTTCTGCCCTTAGGGAGGGAAGAGGGGTGGTAGAGGGAGAAGGCATTTTCCTGTTTTGAAATGGGTATACAGCACTCACCTGTAGCTCTCAAAGAGCCTGTGATATTTTTGGACTCCAGGATTTTATGCAAAGTAATGTTACGTGAGGTATTTTTTTAGGATGCGTAACTTCTGATTTCCTCCTCCCACCCCCATTCTGCTTTTCAGGGGGTTTTAAGGCTGTGCTTATGATATTGAAGAAGAGAATAGCTTTTTAGATGAAGGGGAAACATACACTCTGCACATATGTCACAACAACGAATGCATGTATAGTACTAAGGTTTTAATAGCTTCATACTTGTGATTAGTGCACCCATTCCAAATGCATTCTGATCAAACTTAAGTAAGCGGCATGCATTGTGTTTACAATGCACAGAGTGTATATAACATTTCCCTTCTCTTTCAAAGATCAGTCCCTGAATCAGCAAATTGCCCTGTGTGTGGGACCCTCCAAAACAGAGTTTGTGGGTGCCAAGATATGCGGACATAGAACAAGTATTTTATGTACTTCACCTGACCTAGTAAATCTGTGTTAAAGATGTAGGAATTCTGGCCACTATAGTAAATGATCAGTCTGTTTAAAAACTTCACTCTTTATTCAGCTAATAAACTTTTTTTTTTTTTTTTTAACTAGTTTAAGGGAGAAACCTTTGAGTTGCAATTTAATTAAGGATCATAATCTAATCTAATTGAAGCCATTAGGAGACTTTTTGTTTTTTCCTCCATTGGAACCAGAATTTGGATTTACATGTGTTGGTAGATTCAAAATTGTTTTTAACAAGCTATACAGTGTTTCTTCCCCCCCCCCAGCTTTTAATTTTACCTGCCCAGACCTGACCTGAAGTCCTTGGATTTTTGTATGTGGGGGGGGAACCCCACAACTAATAGCAACCATAACATCTAAAATTTAAGGAGTTGCATTCCTTATACTGCTTTGGTTTTAAATATGTCATCAATTATTGCAGGGGAAGTGCAGAACCTTGAGGGCCTTGCTCAGGTTTTGGCAAGTCAGCAACAGAAGAACTAACTTTTTAGAATATTTCTACTATTATACAGATTCACTCTTCTTAAGTCTGTACTTGTTGATGTGGTGCCTTTTTTATATAAAATAATTTATTTCAGCTTGCTGTGAAATCTAAAAGCGTTTAACTATGTTTCTGCTTTATTAATGCAGCTAGGACAGGCAGTTGTAATGAGATGCAAAGCCTCTAGCTGCCAGGACAGTAATAACTGAAAGTTAATATCAGTAGATGAAGTGAAATAAGTCCTGCCCTGTCTAGTTTCTGGTGGACAGGTATCACAAGAGCCATTGTCACAGTTGTCAATCCTGTGACAGCCTCAACAAGAAGGTAGGCATAAGAATGGAGGGTGGCTTTTACTCAAGGTAAATCTTACAAGTCATTATTTTAAGCACATGTATGGGATAGCTTGAGGCTCTTTGTGAAGTTCCCTGTGTTGTACCTCCTCTGTGGAGAAGCAGAAGTAATTTTCAGTCTTTGGTACCATCTAGCTGCAACAATCCATTAAGAAATAGTTTAATAATGTGGTTATCTGACTTGTGTTAACTCAAGTCGCAAAATTGCAAACTGTGTAAGGCTAATTTTCCCTCCTTGACTCATGCTGCTGTTCTCTCTTTCACCTCTTAGTTGAAGATAGTCCCCTTTTAATTTAGGTAGTAGTTTTTGTCAGTTTGTCAAACTTCTAATGCAGCCAAATGTGTTTTTAATATTTAAAACAATTTTGTGTGACCTGAAAATGTATCAAAAGGAAAATAAACTTCTAATAAAGAGCTAGGAAACAGATGCATGTGAAACTCGGAACTGGAGACCAAAAATCATTGTCCCTGAGATTTCCTGATTGATTCATTATTGAGCGTAGTGGGAGTCTCAAACAAATGCAGGCTCTAATCTCAGAGGGTCCTGTTAGCACATGAATCCTTTTCTGAGGGGTTAGTGAATCTGATCACACAATTTTCTTACAATGCATGAATTTAAGTCTGATAACACATGATGCTTGACACATCCTGTATGATGGTGTTTTTTTCTGAGAGTCAGTTGTGAGAAAATGGCCTCAAAATTGTAGAGCCCCAGATTTATGCATTTCAGGGGAATACTGTATTTCAGGGACACTGCTCCCTACTTTCTATATGTTGGCTCATTTTGATTTATAATTGTGACTTTTTTTTTCCAGTCCCTCCTCATGTGAATTTCTGTATCATATGGCCTCGAAATTTTAGGGAAGTGAGAGGAATAAAACAAGGAACACAATGAAAATTACAGAAACAAAAAGTATCTATTATAAAAGCCAAACACTGTTTTAGTTCAATTTTCACTGTAATTCTGATTCTTCTAGAAGCTATATAAAATAACTAGTATTTAAAATCCTCAATGCAGTACATCTTCATGTGTAGAAAATACATAACGCGTAGCATATTTAGTGCCAGTAAAACAATAATCTATTTGTTAAGTGTGAGGGGTTTTTGAATCTTTTAATGCATCAGTCAGGCATTTTGTATCTGAGTTTTTAACCCCAGATTTGACTAAGACTACTAGAAGGTTAACAAGCCACTTCCCAGTTTTCTTTAAAGCAAGGTCTGCAAATAACAGGCTTATATTTTTTCTTTTATTGGAAAATGGTTGATTGTAGGGTACTGTAAGAGTATAAACAACATAAGAGATCCTTTAACATAACATAAGAGAGCCTTTAGTCGCTTTGCTCCCTAGCTTTGGAACTCATTGCCAATTGAAGTAAGGAACGCTCTGACTGTTGGGACTTTTAAATCTAGACTTAAAAGTTATTTGTTCTGTTTAGCATTTTTAAAATGAATCTATTAGGAATTGTATGTGCTTCAGTTTTAATTTTAACTCGTAATGATTGTAAAGCACCCTGGGATGCTTGCATGAAGGGCGCTACAGAAAACCAAGATTGTATTGTACTGTGTTGTTATGTATTGTATTATTACATGGTGCTGGAGCTGGACCGCGGACAATTCGTATAGAAAGCATTTGAATATTTAGCTAAAGATAAGGAGTGGGGGCTGGAGCTGTCTCTTCTTACTTGTTTCCCCCTTTTCTATGTCAGTTATTTTATTAAACTAAATTAACATGGCAGTTATTCCCTAAGAAATGCCAACATAATTTACTGTCTGCAAAGGGGCTCAGAATGTAAACCAGATGACAAACTAAAAATAAAAAAGTCCACATTAAGATTTAATTGCACTTCCCTTTCTATATTGCGTTCTTATGTAAAATACATTACAAACAATATTTTCTTTATCACTTCCTTCACTTTTTAACTGAATTTCATTAACAGTAAAGAAATATATTGTCTCTGATACAGTAATGTCACTCGACAGTTACTCCCTTTGCTTGATGTACATGTCTCTTAGAAATCTTTTTTTATAACGAATATGATGGCATGAGCGGCAGCCAAGTATTGCACAATCTTATGATTTGCAAGTTTCCCAGTTCACAGCTTTGTTGTAGGTCAGTTAACACCTGCCTAACTAATGCCATTCTGGTCCTCATATCAGTTTTTCACAGTGATTCTCAGAGGTGTAGATTTTTTTTATTCCCTCCTTACCTAAAAAAAAAAACTGTGGGGTAGACTTGTATATTCTGAGATGCATTTGTAATAATTTAATTAACTTTATTTCTGTCCACTACGGATCTCCTGTTTAAGAGCCAATTAAGTCTTCCCTTAAAAAAACAAGCCAGTAGATGAACTGGACTTCCCAGATGGTGATTTTTTTGTCTTTTAGAACCTTTGTCTCATGCAGTATCTACCATAATCGTTCTTCTTTCATAACAAGTGGACATGACCAGTTTGTGACCTGATTTTTTCCTGACAGTTTGTATTTTGCAAAATGTCACCAGCACAGTGAAAAAGGTGCTAAAGTAACCCATATGTTTTAATTGCGTGTCCTATCCTATTATAGTGTTGAGTTATTCTGTCTATGATAGGCATGTCTATGCTGTAATCACTGCTTGCATAGACCTTCCTGAACTAGCTTGGGTATTGCTTGCAATCTGGCTGTAGTAGTACAGACCTTCATGTGGGCTTCAAGACACTGCTGAGAAGCAGAACAAATATTTGGGTGGTAAACTTGGAATGAAGAAGACGCAGCTAAACCAGTTGCTACGTTAGACCGAAGTCACTGTATTACATTATTATGGGGTGGGACCATGGGCAATCCTTATCGAAAACATTAAAATACTTGGTGAATACAAGGAGTAGGGTCAGAACATTAATTACTGACATGAAGACTCACTTTTGCTTGATAACTGTTTTCCACAGATGGGAACGAAAACAGTGCGATTGACTAGTCAGAATTTCTTCTTGCCTTGACAGGATAAATTACTCTCCTTTCTCAGATTGATCTCAACCCAAACTTGACTCCTCCTGTGAGGATTGTTTGAGAAGAAAAGACATGGGGCTGGGGGGGGGGAAATAAAAGGTCCTGAAATATGTGAGCCAACTCTCACAAAGTTTAACAAAAAATGGCATGTATCATTTCCTCTTCACTTCCTACCTTGGCCTCCTGCAGAGGAATCCCTAAGGGAAGGGTGAAGTCTCTGTCTGCTTCCTTCATTGCCTCCTTGGTGGAAAAACTAGTATCGGATTCCTCTGATGCTTTGCAGCATGTACAGGACACACATTTTAGTCATGAGCAGTAGAAGCCTCAGACCTGTCTTGCTCCAGATCTTGAAATAAACAAACTAAAAAGAACAATATCCATTCCCAAAGGCTGAGAAGACATAAAAGACTCTCTTCATATATGCAAGGCTGGAGAAAATACCCAATTGTAATGAGTCACAAAATATTTTTAAGCTCTGTGCTTTAGTGTGACCTGGACATAGCTTAGGTTTTTATTTATTTAATTAGTTTTAATCTTTTAGAAGGCTCTGTGACTTTGAAAGAGAATATCCATGTAAAAGAAGCATGTGAAGC
Organism: Alligator sinensis; assembly: GCF_000455745.1. Classification (NCBI taxonomy): domain Eukaryota; kingdom Metazoa; phylum Chordata; order Crocodylia; family Alligatoridae; genus Alligator; species Alligator sinensis. Next base: position 581,568 of record NW_005841933.1, read on the forward strand.
TTCTCTTAAAGACTTCTGTACTAACCTTTTTTTTCTAGGGTGATGGAAAGTTTTTGGAGATAAAAAGCTCTCAATCTTCCAGGTGTATAAAAAGGCTGACTTAGTTTGAAATAGTTTGTCCAAACTATAGCTTTCTCTCAAAACTTTATAATCCCACATCTCAAGATGCCTTTTCAAAGTATAATATCAAAACATAGGTCTCACTTATTTAAAAAAAAGTATTGGGAACCCCAAAAGTTATCAGATACTTCCTATTTATTCTTCATTAAGCAAAAGGGGAGCAGTCGTACCACATCATGCTGCTTGCTTACCCCAAAAATCTGTTAATCATAACAAAAGGTCTTCAGAAAGTGTATTCTTATTGCAAGCAGGCTGAAATTTCTCTTAGAATGTATCTAGTAACATCCAGTTTTGACCTCTTCCATTCTGTTCCCTCAGTGGGTAGATTTCTTGGAAAAATTCCTTTATTTGCCTTGATTGATAGAAACACTGAAGTTTATATGCAATGTACATCTTGCCCAGCCTAGATAAATGATTGATTAAAGCTTCATCTACTTATCAGATTCCCTTATGAGACTTCAGACACCTTAAATTCTCAAGTTTGCAATGATTGAAAAAGTTTGAATCCAAATGTCTAGTATAATGAGTTCAGGAGTCCTCTGGTGGGATGAACGACTCCTTTCTAAGGTGGGGTATGTTTGGGTTTTTTTCAAAGAGAGCTTAATCTCCCTACAGTCTGTAGTAAGCGGGGGTCATTCAGAAGTGACATTATTTATTATCTCTAGTGTTCACCCTGTAGTAGAAGGGCTACTTTTTGTACTTGGCTATACCAACAAGGAATGGGGAGAAAATGTCACCTTGATTCCAGTAATTAGACTACTATGGAAATAGTGTTCCATTCTCATGTGTATATGTGTTTAAAAGATTGGCAACAGTACAGAGATGAGTCTCCAAGATGATTTTGGTTCTGGTAAGCTCTCCTTACAATGAAAAACTTAAGTAGCCTTCTAGTTAATTTCTTTGAAGGTAACAAGGTACCTGTCTTTGAAGGATAAGAGGTAATGTGGTCACAGTTTATATATACCTACATATGGCAAACGTAGGACACTAAAGGACCTTTTAATCAAGCCAGTCAAAGCAAAATAATAGGATCCAGTGCCTGGAAACAAGTCACTGAAGTTCTAGCTAGAAACAAAATTCACATTTTTAACAGTGAGGTATTATGGGGTGGAACCAGATTAGGCAATGAGTGAGGTAAATTCTCCAACTCTTGAAGACTGGATCTCTTCCTCAGAGAGGCACTCATTCGACCACAGACTGCTGGGCTACATGCAGAAATCTCTGGGTGATATTCTATGATTTATGTAGGCATCCAGATACAATCAAAAAGGCCCCTTCTGGCTTTTAAAATCTATTAAAAATATGTAGGAGAGAAGATCAAAGAAAGATTTCTTCCTAAACACTAGAAGAAATTTAGTAAGGCAACGGTTAGTGCTACTAAGTCTAAAGACTTCTTGTCTGGACATTGTGCCTTGGGGCTTAAATTTGTGCCAGACATCTGATCTTTGCATAGCAGAACAGTGGAATCCGAGAAAAGACGTGCTTTTTCAGCAAGCCCTACTTCCCAGCAAGGAAATCTTACTTAAGTTGGTGGACAATTCTGTGCAATTTGGAGGAGTCCCTTTACAGGAACCAAACTGGAGAATTACCACAACAGATGGTTTAAGGCTTGTGTCATCACAATCTGTAGACCGAAAACAGTCTCGCAGTAAAAAGAAATACTCTTTTGCTCTGAACAGCATCTATTTCACTATTATTTCTAAGTTTAGTCTGTTCCACAAATCGATTGCACTGGTAAAATATTTGTTCACATCATACCCTCATGGAAGACTTGGTTTGAGAATGTAAACAAGGAAAACTGAAGGATCCTTATCTAGCCAGAACAGAATTGTTGGAAGTAAATGTAGCTCATGTAGCAGAAAGAAAACGTAACCAAAAATTGCTAAGAAAAAGGGATGAATTCTAGTATTTTGCTAGACTAGTTTGAGGCCTGCCCTGGCCTCAAGGACCCGAAAACTTCTGCCTCTAAATGTCAATTGACTACTTCTCCATGGAATTTGAATACTAAAGTAACATTTCCCATCTACCCACCTCTTATTTAAGTTTTGTGGCCTCTGCGGATAAGTAGTCTGGTATCTTGGACAGCAGGAGTGTTTTTGTATGTCTTGGTGCCCTCATCCTGGCATATCCTGTCTGTGACCACCTGTTCCTCACACCCTGCCTGGAGCCTGAATTCAAGATACTAGAGTGTGTCAAAGCTCATCCATCCTTTGAACCACTACCCCTTCCTGCTTCCTGCACTTAGGCACTGATACTGCCAGGAATGATACTGGCCAGATCAAAGGAGACTATGAGGCTCTTGGCAGAAGGATTAAGGAGTTTGGGCGCACAAGTGATGTTCTTATTGATCTTTCTTGTGGCAGGAAAGGGATCCAGATATAGGTTGTCATATCCTGAAAGTGATTACTTGCTTGCGTTGACATGAAGGCTTCAGTTTCTTTGACAACAGGTGGATATTCTTGGGAGGAGGGATGGCTTCAAGAGATGAAATCCACCTGATGATGGGGAAGAGCATCTTTGGGTGTTGTCTGGCCAACCTAGTAAAGAGTAGAGCCAGATTAGGCAATGAGTGTGGCATGTTTAAAAAATTGGCAACTAGTTTTCAAGAAGGATGGTGCTCAAAATCCTCCAGCAACAGAGCACACATTCCAGAGGGGAAAGGACTTAGAGAAGCAGCTCAGCTCTGGGAAGGAGCCAGAAAGGCACAAGCCTGCAAAAAGTGGCGCAAAGAAGAAGCAAGGAGGTCAAAAGGAAAATTGCATCTGTTGCATGTATACAAATGCAAGAAGCATGGTGAATAAACAAGGTGAGTTAGAAGCTACAGACTGTGAAAAGAACTATGATCTGATTGGCATCACTAATACTTGGTGGGACAGCTTCTATGACTGGAACGTGAACATTGAGGGTTACAGTGTTTCAGAAAGATAGAACTGGGAGAAAAGCTGGTGGTGTTGCCTTGTATGTCAAAAAACAAAAACAAGCAAACAAAAACCACATGTTCACTGTTTCAGGAGATGGAAGACGGCAAAGCAAAATGCATTTGGGTGAAGATGAAAGGTGAGAGATGCAGCACTGATATGGTGGGAATTTGTTATAGGCCACCAAGGACGAGGAGGTAGATGAGGCACTCAAAGCAGGTGATAAATCTATCCAAAAGCTGTGGGATGGTACTGATGAGAGACTTTTTAGTTTTCCAGACATCTGCTGGAAGAACAGTGCAACCAAATGTAAAATGTAAAGCCACTTCCTAACTTGTTTGGAAGGTAACTTTCTCTTCCAGAAAGAAGGAGATACAGCTAGCAGATTATCTATGTTGGGTCATGTTCTGACCACCAGGGAAGAGTTGGGGGAGGATGTGAAGGTGAGGAGTAACTTGGGAGGAAGTGATCATAATGCAATAGATTTCCAGAACCTGAGACAGGGAACACATGAGATCAGCAAAATTAGGATGCTAGATTTCATTAAGGCAGAATTCATTTGCCTCAAGGAGCTAATAGGCAGTGTGTCATGGGTGAATAGATTGAAGGATAAAGGTGCGCAGGAGGGTTGGGAGCTTCTAAGGGGCACAGTATCAAAAGCCTGACAAGAATCTCCTGACACAGTGGGCACAAGAAGAATGGCAAGAGACCAGTGTGGCTGCACAAGGAGCTTCTAAAATGCTTCAGATACAAAAGGGGTGTAGGTTGTAGCTGTGTTGGTCTGAGGACATAGGCAGATTGTCCTTGTCTATCAAATACAAAAGAAAAGCATATGGGCATTGGAAAAATGGGCAGGTCACCAAGGATGTTTACCAGGAAATAGTAAGCACCTACAGGGACAAAACCAGGAAGGCAGAGATAAAGAATGAGTTGCACCCGGTGAAGGAGATTAACGACAGCAAAAAGAGCTTTTATATAAGTATGTTGGCCAGAAAAGAAGGACCAAGGAAGCTGTGGGTCCTCAGTTTAAAAAGCCAGCAGGGATTCCTAACTGGAAGATACAAAGAAGGCAAAGCTACTCAATAGCTATTTTGCCTCACTTTTCACAAAAAAATATAAGCTGCCAGACACCTAATAAGCATTATCTGGATAAGGAAGGGGCAAGCTGAGGGAGGAGATAACAAAAGAGAGCTTTTGTTGGGTCTGAATGAATTCAAGGCAGCAGGGCCAGATAAGTTGCATCTCATGGTCCTGAAGGAACTGGCACAGGAGATCTCAGAGCCTTTGGCAATGATCCTCTGGTACCCAGGAGATGAGCCAGGTACCAGAGGACTGGAAAAGTGCTAATGTAGTGCCCCTTATTAAAAATACAAGGAGGACCCAGGGAACTAAAAACCAGTTAGCTTCACCTCAATATGTGGGAGTTACTGGAGCATATCCTGAGGAAGGCCATTTGCAAGCATCTGGAGAAGGAAATCTTGATCACAAGCAGTCAGCGTGGATTTATGAAAAACAAATAGTGTCAAACAAACCTGATCTCCTCCTTTTTGACAAAATAAGTTCTTGGGTAGATGAAGGGAATGCTGTGGATATAGTGTATCTGGACTTCAGCAAGGCTTTTAACAAGGTCCTGCACCATCGTCTCATAAACAGTTTGGAGAAATGTGGGCTCTATTACTACAAGGTGAATAGATAACTGACTCAATGGCTGTAAGCAAAGGATAATTATTAACAGGTCCATGTCAGAATAGCAGGAGATTTTGAGTGGAGGCCCATGGGGGTCTGTCTTTGGTTTGGCGCTGTTTAACTGTTTATTAATAATTTGGATGCTGACAGATTCTTGAGGAAGTTTGTAGATGGCATGAAACTGGGAAGGATTGTGAACATGTTGGTGGATGCAAGTGCAATTCAGAAGGATCTTGACAGTTTGGAAAGTTTGGCTAGTTAACGGGACAACGTTTAATGCGGACAAATGCAAGGTGCTACACCTCACAGGAATAATTAAAAACATAAATACAAAATGGGGAACACTTGGCTGGATGGTGGCTCTATGGACAAGGACTTGATAGACCACAGACTTGATACGAGTCTGCAGTGTAGTTCAGTTTTGGGCTGCATCAGTAGAAATATTGGATGCAAGACATAGGAAGTGATAGCGCCTCTATTTGGCACTGGTTAAGCCGCCTCTGGAATACCGAGTGCAGTTCCGAGCTACACATTTTACAAAGGACACGGAGAAGTTAGAGAGGGCCTGGAGGCAGACACCAAAGACGACCAAGAGCTTGGAAGACAAGTCATGAAGAGAGACTGAAGGAACTAGGCATCTTCAGCTTGCAGAAAAGGTGCTTAAGAGGGGACATGATAGAAGTCTTCAAATATTTAAAGGGTTGCCATAAAGAAGAGAAACAGTACCTTTCCTCCTCTCTGCAGCAAGGGAGAAAGTGGACCAGTAGCTTGAAGTTGCAGCAAAACAAGCTGGATTGGATATCTGAAAAAACTGAAAATAATGGGGCAGTGGAATAGATTGCTTAAGGAAGTTGTGGACTCTCAATTACTGGAGGTGTTCAGCAAGAGGTTGGACAGCCACTGGTCGGGGATGATCTAGGCATAGCTATGCCTGTTTTCCACCATGGGTATTTTCCATGCCTCTTGACTTTGGTTGCTCCTACCTCCCCACAGGCATTGGGTATTGGCTACAGCTAAGGCTTGACACTAACTCAGGTGTGCCGATTCTCTTGCTAGGAGAAAAGTCAAAGGTTCCTGGCCAAAGAGTCTTGCCCCTCCACTTGGGGTCAGTCTGATTTGTTGTATTTGGGGTCAGGAAGAAATTTTAACCCATGGTCAGATTGGTATGGACTGTGGAGGCTTTTGTCTTCCTCTGTAACAGGGGGCGTGGCCCTTCTACCCGGGACCTCTTCAACATATATTGACAGCATTTTATAGAAGCAGACCATTGGCTGCCATGGTTCCCTTACTTTATCTGTGGCAGGTTAGGGTGTTAGGGTTGTTGTGTCAGGATTGAGGATAGTCTTACGCAGAATGTAGGTTATGGCTGCCTAGGATGGTTTGGATAGGGATGATCCTGCCTCAGGCTGGTATGCCATGCTGCATACTGAAAGGCTCACCTCATGCTATTAGAAGATGAACAAAGAAGAATCATATGTTCTAGAATGATGTATTATAGATTTTAGGGGCAGAATTATTTTTCGGTTTGGGCATCTAAGTAGCACTTCTTTACCTATATAAGTTTCATTTCTGGCACTTGCACACACATAGCGATTTACTTCCCCTGTAGTATGGACCTGTAAGTGTCTGTTGTGGGGGCAGCTGGAACAGACCTAGTAGGCTATTGGGGAAACTGTAAACATTCTTATTCTGGACCTACAAGTACATCCAGGTCAAGAAAATGTAGTTGGCTAGAAACCCGTGTTAGAAACACACTAATAGGTGTTGGAGGAAAAAGGTTGCTATGTTTTAGCCCAAGAGTTAGAGTGGCTAGGGCCACTTGGGTTCTCACCCAGGGGGGATTTGAACCTTCATTTCTCTGACATCTCATTCTAGTGTTCTAACCTCAGTACCACTGGTTAAGTGTCATTTAGTCTTCTTTCCAGTGTTCCATTTGAAGCTGGTCACCTGGGAAGCCAAGACAGAGAATATATATGAAGTCAGGAAAAAGTAAGCAAGCTGGAGTGTGCGTGGCTTAGTGAAAAGGCTGCTCCACAACAAGGAAGGAGGTTCTGGGTTCTAACATGCAGCATTGCTCTAAGTACAGGAGATACCTCCTGACTGAACTACCTTCTATCCATTCCCCCTCAAATTCAAGGAATGGTGTCCCAGCTTCAAAAGAAGCATTAATGAAGAGCTTAGGCAGTGGCACAACAAACTGGGAAAAATAATCAAAATATGATGTTTCTTTAGTCCTGTAGTCATTATAGTTAAATATACATGTCTTTCAGATTCATACAACAGAATCAAGCCTTCCTGAGCATCTTGACTGTGCAGTCCAATGTTTTACTGAAAGCTATTCCCCAACCCGAGTTAATGTTTACATGCGATAATGTTTCTTCATCCAAATTAACATTTTTAGCTGGACTTAAAAACAGTCTGCAGGGCTATGAAATAGGAGCTACATTACCAGGAGCATCTAACAGACAGCTGAATTGCAGAAGGAAGAATAGCTTGACTAGTGGAACATCAAGACTTTTAAAAAGGAGAGGAGTCATTAACACCTGTGGAATGAAGAGTTTACAAGGAGTGAGGTAGATTTATAATGAGTCATGAAGTCAAGTGATTCTCTCGCTGCTGCCTGACTAGAAATGTTGCCACTGCCAGGCAGTTTGTTTTAAACTTTGGGTGGACAAGAATCAAAGGGGAGCGACATGCAGCTGTACTACTGCACCCCCCTCCCTCCCCCCCATAAGGGCTAAAGCATGGGAAGGTTCTGGCCAGGAAGTATGCACATATCAGCCAGTCCAGTGCATAATCAACTGAGTTTGCTTGTCCATGCGCTCATACTTACACATCCGCAGGTACAGCTAGGGCCTGCAAGCAAGTATGTGGCTAGAAGACTTATTTAGGCACACAAGGGGAAATGGGAGTTCTGTCTCTGACAACACTGGGCTGTTTTCATTCATTGCAATCAAGCTGGGAATCTGTCCTGTAACTTTATTTTAGATTTTATCCAAACTGATTTCAGAAAAGATTTAAGATTGTTCCTGACTATATCCTAAGCCTTTTCTGCTGCAGCCATTATAGGAACTTCAGATAGTACATAAAGCTTAAGGAACTAGTCATCTTTGCCTCAATTTTGGGTGTTCAGCTTGACACATTAAAGGTTGATGTGTTGAGGTTTTTTTCCCCTCAAATAGTGAGCACCTACCACTTTCTAAAAATTAGTTGTCTACACTCCTTCAAATTGAATATTTAACAACTAAGATAAAAAATCATGAGTCACTTAAAAATGTTTTCTTTCTTTAAATTTAGGGAAGTATTGAATCAAGCCAGTTTGTAGAGCAATTTACTCCTCCTGGAACGCTGAATTAACATTTCCCACCCACCCACCTTTATCCTTTTGAGCTTTTTAGCCTCTGTGGATAAAAGTCTAGTATCTTGGAAAGCAGCTTTTTATTTGGGCTGTATTTATATCCATCAGGAGAGTGGGAGAGATTGGTACACTGTCATGTAAATTTCCAGTCCTTGCATTACAAGCTGACAAAGTAGTACAAGGATCTGTTGGTTCTTGAACTGAATTTTCCCGTCTACATTTCAAATAAGAAATTGTAATAGAGGGACATGACCATTGCCCCTATCTAAATCCAAACCTTTAGAAGCAACAAGGAAAAAACAGGAGAGAGACAAGTGCCTTAATTGCCTAGAGAATAAGGGAAGAACAAGGATGGCATTTGTGTTGGAAAACCCTTATATGATCATTTTAAAACAGCCTGTAGGCAGTTTTTAACTTATATGACCAGCACTTACCCTACAGATGATCATCAGTTCTCATGACCTTGACAACAGTGCAGGGGTCATATCTTCATCCAAGTGTACTGCTAAAGGCACAAGCTGACTTTTCTTCATCAGAACTATGTCCTCCCTGCCCATCTGCTTCCTCCCCTCCCCCTTACATATTTGTGCTGGGCATGATGAAGACATTCCTGTGCATCTCTCAGTATTTAAAGGTAATGGCAGAAAGAGTCTTGTATGACTTGAGTGTATTGTTAACTAATACGTTTTAAGATTCCATAATGTTAAAAATAACTCATGGCATCCGGATGATTTTCAGCCATACATCCACTTCTAGTGCAAGTGGTAAATAATGATTCTCTGCCATGTCAGTGCATGAGGCACCAAAATTTGGTCTGGTTGCATCTTCAAGTGCAAAGGCTGGCAGGGTCTCAAATTATATAAAGACTTTGGGATAGGGGCTGCTTCTCATATATACTTAATTGGCTTTTACCTGTGGCAAAGTTCCTTTGAATAAAATATATCAAGAATACTCTGCCTCTCTTTTGTTTTGTGAAAAAGAACCTCCCCATCTATAGCCATACTCTGTTCTGTAATTTCAACACTATTTAAACTTTATCTAGAGATTAATGGAGAGATTTCTTTTCATTTATTTATGTTTTTATAAATAAATGGTGAAATAAATGAATATGAAACCATCATAGTAGTGTTATCCCTCCCTGCCAGATATGAAGGAATCTAAGGTGGAAGATTGACTAAAGTAAAAAATAGGTAGAAGAAGCCACGTCTACACAAGACACTTTCTGCGCAGTAGCTTGTTACTACTGCACAGTAGCATCCTCAGTCATGAACTGATGTGACACTACTGCTCAGTAGCGATGAGCTACTGCACAGTAAGTGTCACTAGACAACCATGCTGGGATGCTACTGCGCAGTAATGCCAGTTCTGCAGAGTTGTTTAGTACTTGGCAAGTACTAAATGACTGCAGTAACAACTACAGAGTCAATGTCTCATGTAGATGTGGCCAGAGAATCTTTAAAAGTTTGATTTAAAAAAAAAAAAAAAAGCCAATAGTTTGACAGATTGTTCAGTAAATGTTCATTTTATTGAAAATTATAAAAAAAGGTGCTTAACGCACTCTGTGCCATTAATATAATACATTAAAAGGTTACTGTCAAGATTAGTGTTTCAGTTCTGAAAATTGACTGTAGGGGTTTATAGGCAGAACTGTTCATATTCTGCTTGGAGGATAAGGAATCTTTTACTTACCACTTGACAAAATCATTACATTGTTAAAAGTCTTTACGTTGAAGAGCCTGATAAATGGTAAAACATAAATAAACTCTCATTTGGAAATGCAAAGAATTATACTTGCCCTATTTATGGTTAACCAAATTTAACAAATGCAGATATATGCAAGACAGGGGTATGAAAATAGCCAGTGTCAAAATAGTGCAAAATTTAACTGCAATGTTCTGTTTCCAATGTCTGTTGTTGCTACAGTACTCTATTTCAAAAGCATACATTTCTTCCTACAGGAAAAAAAAAATTAGATTCCGTAGTTGAAATTAATTAGCATTCAGAAACCAGATAGCATGTTTTTGGGTATTCATGAGATCTCTGTTTGAAAAAATGTTTTTAACTTGTAGAAATGTGTTGCAACACACAGATGGGAAGAAAAAGAAAAAAACCTCTTTAGCAAGCACTGTGTGTAAAAGGAATATTACATTTTGCACGCTCCTGATTACCCTGTGTAAACAGTTTTTGACATCTGTCTTTATAGTTTTTGAGGAGAGGAAGACTTTGTTAAAAGAACCATTTTTATACAGCAGTCACCATTTCAGTCTTGCTTTACCTGTATTATGAAAGCAGATGGTCTGCATGTCTTTTGAATATTTATAACTATCAAAAACAATCTCTTGCTATTCACCCTTAGGCTTATGAGATGTCAGGACTGTTCTGGTTGAAAAAAAATCATCTTGGGTGTTTACAGAAAGAGGATTACATTAAGCTGAAATGACTATACATTTTCCAGTTTAATATTTGTCCATCAGCTGTTTAATCGTATTTAGATAATTGTGTAAATAAGTTGTTGCAGCCCTTGCCCCCTCCACTGATCGAGCTTGAAAGCTTTAAACACCAGTGAACCAGTTTCAAAAATGCTTGTTTTCATTTTCCCACTTCAAACACTCAAGCCTAAATAAGTTTTAGTTGCGATGCCTCTGAGGGGAAAATTTCACACAAAAATCCCTAATGCCTAACAACTGATTTCTGTGAGGGAACTGTGGTCTCTGGTACCCTCAGCTAAGTTTACTAGCACGTATTTATTCTGTGTCGATACTGCAGCCCGAATACCCCTAGATGAGGTTGTTTTCTTTGCTTCATTCTGACTATATAAGAGTAATTTTAAGGTTGCTTGGGAGAAGTTTTGGGACTTTGGGGGTTAAGTGATTTTTGACTGGAAGCTGAGCAATCACTGATAACAGATTTTTGCTGTGGTTGGTTGATTTGGCAGAAAAGCATGAACAGTTTTGGTTTAGATGATTGAATTAACCCGATTAACATTGTTTTTGTTGTTTTGCAAAAAGGACAATAATATACTCTTAGTCATAATCTAACAACTTTTTACTCTGGTAGATAAGCAATCTTAGAGAAAATAGTTTTAAATGATTTTCTACCAAGCATCTACATGAGCTGATGAATAGACCAGGCAGAGTCAAACATGGAATTCCTTCACTTGTCTAGTGAGATGCAATGTATCTTGGCTTCTGACACAATGTGCAAGGTAGCTGATGCTACTGTCTTTTTTTTAAGTGATGGGCATCTATAAATCAGCTGTAGTTTAACATGCTTCCTATACAGTGTCTTCAGACTTTTTAAGGAAAAACTACTTAGACCTAGTTTCCAAGTCTTTGTGAAAAGGGGATTACATTTAAAACTAAATTTCTAGGCAAACCTTAGTTGGCACTTCAGAACAAATTCTAACCCTATTCCCACACAATTATGGAAGACCTTATTATAATTATTTGCTCTGAAAAAGAGAGCTTGGGCTGTGGCAGATGGTATCATTCCAGAGTAGCGGGGTTTCTGTGAAGGTGGCACCATTTCAGATCAGATCTTCAGATTCTCAAAACAGAACTGCAAGTACTGTACTTGAAGGAAGAGAGAGAGAGAGAGAGAGAGTGTGTGTGTGTGTGTGTGTGTGTGTGTGTGTGTGTGTGTGTGCGCGCGTGCGCATGTGCACATACATGTGTGTGCGCGACGGGGGGGAGAGGAATTTGATCTTAAAAGCTTGCAACTTGGTCCCAATGATAAAAATGTAGTAGAGTATGCTAACATTTTATGCCATCTATCATTTTTCTTTCATGGAAAGCATGAAAGCTGTAGTCAGGTTATGGATGACTAATGTGCTGCCTGTATAAATCTCAGATGCATTCAAATACATCAGACTGCTAGCTCATCTTCCTTGTAGAACTATAGCTTGCACATAGGGTATGCCTGGATATAGTGTGGTACAGTCTAGATATAAACCTTGCATACTGTATTGATCATGGCTGAACATGAAGCAGCCAAGAGCATGCAGTATTTGGGGACTTTTTGCATGTACTGAGTTGTGATCACAAAAGAAAAAACCTCAGTATGTGGGAATATATTGCAGGTAAATCCCAACACCCCCGAAAAAAAATAAAAACCAAAACAAATCAAAACCTCCCAAGCAATTGGGTTTCTTCTATCCTTGGAGCCAAGATTTTTTTAAAATTGTATTGACAGAAAAGACCATTACACCCATGCACATAAAGGGTGTCTGCCTTACTGAAAGCTGTGAGCAACCTCCTTTCTAAAAGGCTATTCTGTCAGTCTCTGTGGTGGGTTATACCCCTGGACTGGCATGGGACCATAAGCTCCTGACAACAATATAATAAATAAATCAAAGTCAGAAATTATGAGAATTTGATTTTGTGAGGATATTTTCTGGGTTATCAAAATAATAACATTGCTTGGAAATGCAACATTTTGCCTTCAGTGAATTATCAATTGAACTACTGGATTTTTTTGTAATGAGAATATTTAGCTCGAGCACTTTGGTTTGGGCATTTGCAATATTTTCAGAGAATACCCTAGTAAAGTGTGGGGGGAGGGGTTCAGACTGGGAAAACTGGCCAAGATTTCACTCCAAATAACTCAGAATAAGTAAAAGTGGCAATGGAAAGCATTACAATTTAAGGCAGCTCTGTGTATGTTTTACATATAATCTTGGCCCTGTTAGTCAGTTCAGTTTCTCCTTTTCACTTAAAAGTAGAGTGACCATCCATCCTGGGCGTCCCAGCTGGTTGGTCAAAGGTTCTGGAGTGGAGTGGCGTGGTGTCAGGCAGGCACCAGCAGCTGCAGTGCCTGGCTACCTGCCTGGCACACCATGCCACTCTGCATCCCTGTTGGACCCTGGGACCTTTGACCAACTGTCCGGGACTAGACTAACAAAGCTGGGAGTGTTCAGGTTTGCCCAAGACAAATGGTTACCATAATTAAAAGGAATCAGAATTTTACCAATGGGGTTTAAACAAAGTTTTAATTCAGACCATTTATTCCTCTTGTTTGGTCCTATGGTGATGTCATAAACTGAACTTCTGACATTGTCTTTAGTAACAGATTTTGATGGCCACATAGGATCCTAACTCCATTGTATAATGAAGCAGAAAAGCATTTGAATAGAGGAGAAATAGGGAATCTTAGATGAACTTATTCAAGATATACTATCTTAGAATCATTAGCAATGGACACAACCAGATTTTCAAAAACCAAAACCTAAATTGTACCTGCATGTGCATATGTACATAGGCAGTTATGTGGATGAAGGGGCCAATTACGTGTACACTTACCAATTTTGCACATGTAAATGCTGGTGTTTCCTGCACAGCAACCTATCCATGCATTCTTGTTTTGCAGATGCAGTTTATATAATGGGTTTTTAAATGTAGCTTGATGTGTACCAACTATCTATCTGGCAATGGCCAGATCTGTAATGGAGCCTAGGAACATAACTGTATTAATACATTAATACAGTTTATAATCATACAGTCCATGTACTTGAGAGAGAACTTGGGTTCAGTTAAGCTTAGTTCATGTAGTTAAGGATAAAGCTATGGTAGTCAAAATTTATTTCCTTTGAATGTCCTTGAGAATGAGCTTGTAGTTAGTTTGAAAAACATGGTATTGATGTCAAGAAATGCAGAACAGTAAAAGATTATATTTTTGATGATTGTTAAAGCTATGAAAATGGCTAAAAGGTAGTAACTTTCTAAAATGTGTGCAACAGGGTTTCTATACTAGGCAATCAGTTTTGCTTAAATACTAATAGTGTATACTTCCAACATTTGTTCTGGGATCCAAGAAATAACATGTTACTGAACAACATGTTGTAAAATAGACGCTTATAATGGACTTCACTGGAATCAATAAACAAGATAATGCTACTTTAGATCAGGAATAGCTTTATAATAGACAGTCTTATTGTAATATTTATTGCCTTTGTCCCCAAACTGGCTCTTCCAGTGGTTATTACAATTTATATAACAAAGGCCCCATGCTGTACATTGATTTTACCATAGCACAAAATAACTAAATGTTATATGCAAGATAGCAAAGGAAATATAATAATCAAGGCATTGTCTTCTTCACTGTAATTGTTTTCTAAATATCCTGGACAATTCCTTTAGTTAAGCTAATAGAAGCCACTTTCCACATAAATATCCAAATGCATTGAAGTTCAGTCTATTGGAATTATATTTACTGGTTCTGTTAATCACGCATCCTATACTGATCGTATTTTTCAACCTGAAACAGTGTATCATTTTGCAAGACTTATTCTTGATTGATTTTGTGTGGGGGAGGAGGGAACGCATATTATTGGAAGCTTTTATACGTTGTTAATTTCATTGTATTGGTTAAAATTGAGCTGAAGGCACTTATTTCTGTCTAGCCAGCTTTATTTTCAAGATATCCTTGAGTAAGTTTAATAATTAAAAATATGTCTGATTATATTTTTAGTACATTTTATGACTAATTTGCATTCTAGAGTTGGCCTCTTAGAGTTAGAGTTAGACAATGAGATTTTTGTTTCTTAAAGTTGTTCTTTATGAACAGTTTATTATATCCTGGGATAAACTAAGTTGCATCTTGCGAAGCATTTGCTATAAACCATGCTACTATAGCCCAGAGTAGTTTGTCTCAAATTTGTTTGGCTGTATGAGCCTCTGGGTTTCATGCCATACACTGGTGGCATGCGGGGAAAGGGTGAGAATATGCTATTGCCATCCATAGAGTGAGAAATAAATTAATCTAGTGTTTGGATGCTTGAGAGGTCAATTGCAGTTGAAAGCAGAAGTAGTAATAATAAATGATACTTTCAGAATTAATGCCCTTTGAGAATCCTTATCCTAATTCATTGCTCTGAAGTTTTTGATTGATAATCTAATTCTTCTCATAGTGAATGTGTTCGGGTTTTTTGTTTGTTTGTTTGTTTGTTTGTTTGTTTGTTACCATGTATGTTATATTTGAGAAGATTTTAAGCTTGATTTAATGGATTTTAAAAAGTTGAAGGCTCTGGACTAAAAGATTAAAAATGTAGCATGGTGTTCAAACTCTAAAAATATTATGGTTTCAACAATCAGAATGATTTCTGTGTTTCAACTTGTGCTGCTATGTATTACAGATCTTTTTTTTTCTTCCTCTTTTCACGCAGAGTATGATTTCTTCCATTGTGAACAGCACTTACTATGCAAATGTCTCAGCAGCAAAATGTCAGGAATTTGGAAGGTGGTATAAACATTTCAAGAAGGCAAAAGATATGATGGGTAAGCAAAAAAAAAAAAAAAAAATTGCTGTCATGGTAGTAGCCACATACCATTACCGTGTCATGTTGAGGTTTGTCACAGTTGTATAAGATGGCATGCTTTTTATGAATGTGTATAATAAAAGAATTAATTGTACTAAGTGTTTGCTATTAAACTAGCTAAACTGATTTAGGTTATCTGACAATCTAGAAGTCATGGAATAAGATATAAACCTGTCATTTTGCAGATCTAGGGACCTACCACCAGTCTTAGTTAATTATGTTAAAAAGACTTCTCTAGGAACTGTGGATGATACCAAATTTTTTTCAGTTTAATAGCAAATTTATGATGAAGAAAACAAGCTTCCCTGTCCTCATCACTCTCCAACAAAAAGCTTATGAATGAGCAAATAAACCATAATTTACTCTAATTTCTTGGGATGTGGCTTCAGCTTATTATTATGAGGTTCTTCTCATAACTAACTGGACAAGTTTGTACTCGTTATAGAAGACTGCAGTGCATATACGTTATAGAATTGTAATAAATTGATTTATGGGGTATATTAATTCCTTAAATGAAAAAAAGACCTTCCAGATTTTTTTATTTTTTTTTAAAGGAAAAAAGTTGTTCTAGGTCTGTATATTTTATATCAACTTCTACATACTTTTCCAATCATTTTTTAGAATGAAGAAATTGAGTCTAATTTGGGAAAAAAAACTTGAACATGTTAATTTAGTTTCAGTTTTTAAAATAAAATCATTCATCTACTAAAACAGGTTCCTTGCCTTTTATAGCTTAAGGCTGTAATGAAGACAATGCATCACTTTTGTGATAATTGCTTGAATTACTATTCCAAGTGAATGGCCCACTTGGGTTGATCTCTGCTTTCAGTTAGTGGAAATAGAAGGCTTCTTTCCATAATCTTGTTTGTTGCTTCTGTGCAATGTCAGGCATTTCTGTAAGTCTGAATGTTGTATTACGCTTTCTGAATCTGGGTTAGGGCTGGATCCAAAGCCCATTGAATTTGGTAGCAAGATATGCATCGGTGCCTGTGTGCCTGATCCATGTGTAAATATCTCTATCACATGAAAAAGAGGATGAAGGCAGCCCTAAGCATCTCCACATACTGCCTTTTCCTCTTCCCTCCTAGCCATAATCTTGCTGAGTGCTGGGCATGGTCCAAGGAAAGCAGTTAGAACATATACAAGCTGATGGCACAGGAGTCACATTACTTGAAATGGTAATGCAGACCCCTGGCTCACCACCCTATACCTCCTGTGTCTTTTGAAAGGTTGTTGAAGTCAATATATATTGGTGAGGAGAGTAGCTGTGATTCCATGCCGACAGGGAACTGCGTAACCCTTACTAGGAACTAGAGATAATTTGCAGGCATGCCAGGGCCTCTAAGTAGAAAACCCCTTCGTTAGTTGTCCGTTGACAGGATAGTATTGGGGAGAAATCTGTGAGGGAATCCACATGCAATTTCTTTCTACAGAGAAGGCAATTTTTTTTTTTTATCCGCTAAATAATGCTCTTTGGAGAGCACTAATTATTTTAAAAGCATAGATTGTCCTCTCCCAACCCCTTCTCATACATTTCTACTTATTTCTTCTACTGACAGGCCCACCACCAACTTCGTGAGATCCAGCTCTTTCCTTGCAGTGTTTTCAAGTTACAGATTGTTAAAAATGCAAAAGTGAAATTGAGTAGAATCAGGCATGCATTTAGATGGGGTAGGTAAGGTGACATAAGACACCTTTACCCCAACTTAAAACTATATACATAACTGTCATCATTTAATAAAAAATGTCAGCTGTGTTGCAAATCATTGGGGGGAAAAAAGTTGGTGATTATAAGATAAAAAGCCCATTCCCCCAGTTCTGTGCATGCAGTCAGATCTTTGTCTACAACTGAAGAGTAGTTCAGGGGTTGGTATGGAGAAGGGAAAAAGCAGTTGTGTGTTAACACCTGATATTGAACCAGCTCTCTACCAGTATGATCTGAGTATAATTTTTCATATGTTTAATCAGTTTCTAACTGTCCTGTAGGGTTGATGTGCAACAACCAGGAATTGGGGCTGATGGATGTTCACATCACATCTTGCTTGTTTTATCCCTCCACCAGCTGAACTATAAGTCTTTTGACGGAGGACTCTCCAGGGGTTACAGATGCAAGTAGCTGCTGGACCCCCATCACGGAATAGGGCCGTTCCCTTGTGATGGCACTTCCTAATTTTTGTACGTGTGCTCTTAGAGTTGTTTACACTCACATAAGGACCTTGGTGTATGGGAAGCTGCTTCCCATTCACCAATCTCTCTTCATTTTTTGCTTTCCTTCTCTTGATTAGGGAAATCTGAGCCTTAGTATACCAACATTTGAACAAGAGGTCTTCCCTTATGATCCTTGTTCTTAAGCAAGAGGGTTTTAATTCCAGGTTGGTCATCCTTGGTACTGTGACAAATGTGGTCTTTGTTCTATATGCCATCCTTGGAAAGCAAGACATGTAAAATTAGATAAAAGGAGTTTATGCAGGGATATACAGCAAGCAAGAACCTAAATGCAGTGGTTTTCTATTGGAGAAAAAGAAAGGGTGTTGTATTAAAACTTGTGAAGAACATCAAGTATGGTATTTTCAGTTCAGCTCTCATCTAACTAAATATTTTTTTCCACTCTAGTTGAAATGGATAGCATTTCCGAACTACCCCAACAAGGTGCCAACCACGTCAACTTTGGTCAGCAACCAGTCCCAGGGAATACAGCCGAACAGCCTCCATCCCCTGTTCAGCTTTCTCATGGTAGTCAACCATCTGTTCGGACCCCACTTCCAAACCTGCACCCTGGACTTGTATCTACTCCCATTAGCCCTCAGCTGGTAAATCAGCAGCTGGTAATGGCCCAGTTGCTGAACCAGCAGTATGCAGTGAATAGACTTCTAGCCCAGCAGTCCTTAAACCAACAGTACTTGAACCACCCTCCTCCTGTCAGTAGGTCCATGAACAAGCCGTTGGAGCAGCAAGTTTCAACTAACACAGAGGTGTCTTCCGAAATCTACCAGTGGGTACGCGATGAATTGAAACGAGCAGGAATCTCACAGGCAGTATTTGCACGTGTGGCTTTTAACAGAACTCAGGTCAGTCTCGCTAATACTCCTCCCCCACCCCTTCCCTTCTCACCCCTGAAATATTAGGTTTCCATCTGTTTTTGTACTTAGCACCTTTTCCATCTCACCTTGTTCCTCTCCTCTCCACTTTTCTATTAAAGTGGAGTTTTAATCATGAGTTTTCATGAGTTTGCATGAGTACACCTGTGTCTAAACTGACGTGCACAAATCTTAAGCAATCCTACAGATTGTGAAAATGTTCACTATTCTTAAATTTACTTACCATTTTCCAGTGGCTACTATGATGTGTTTTGACTGCTATGGGGAAAGAGAACTAGCAGCTCTAGGCAGAGCCAAGCTCAAAGCTGCACACCTGTGTGGTAAAGATACAGCTGTGTAATACTGTCTCAGTTTTACATAATGTCCATGTGTATTCTAGAGGAACTAATAGCAAGGCGGTACGGACTGTGCTTGTCCTGCATCCTAAGTATATTCCAATACTCAGTTTTATCATAGTTTATACATTAACTGGCTTTTATTTTCTTTCTTGCTGAGTTTTTTTCATTTTGATTGCTAGCACCATTTTAAAAAATGCCTCCACTAAAAAGAATGCTTTAGAGAAGTATTTAAACTTTCTTTCTATGTGTTTGCCTGTGTTAAAGTTCAATGTTAAAACAGATTATTCCCACTGCTCTTTTCCAGACCAAAATATACACTCTGAAATGATGGTATTCATAACTGGTAGATAAAACTAAAATGCATCATTTTTAGACCAGTGTTAAAAGTTAACCCCATTCATAACTTACATTCATAACAAGGAATAACTTAATGCCATGTCAGTTAAATTTACCAAAAACCTAATTACAGTATGTGTAAAATGTCAATATAAGTACAAAAATAGTTTTAATACTAAAAGAGCTCTGAACTTTAACCCAGTGTATTTACATTATTGTTAATGAGGAGTAAAAAAAAAAAAAAGCATAGTTAAATTTGACTTGGGCAAGTATGTGTCCACTGTAGAATCTGACAACACTTATGGTCCAACTAAAAGACATATCTTGCCATTCTGATTTGATTTTTAATTGTCTTTCTCTTACAGTTTAAGAAGGAAAAACGTATGCTCAAAATGCACTAATATTCAGTTTGCACGAACATGCCATTTTCCATCATTTTGAATTCATGTCAAACATGTTTTTAAATGTCCCCCTTCTTTGGATAAGAGCAAATATAGCCTTTGTGGTAGCATGATTCAGAGAATAACTTATTTACTATATTTTGCCTTTTCGATCTTAATTGTTCCAGGTCAGGTTTTTTTTCTCCCCCCTCCAGTTCCTTCAGTTTTCATAATTTGCCAACTGATTTTGGCGCACACTATTTTTGGTCTGTACATGGACTATTTATTCTCAGCATTTCATATTTGATATTCAGATTTGGTTAGTTTTGATGTCTAGCTTGCAGGATATCATGTTTCTGCATTAAAATTACATTCATCCAATCTTTGGTTTCCCATACAAATACTCTCTCTCTCAAATCTATTTTCTTACCACAAATATTATCCAACATTTGTTTAAAATTAATTGCTTCCACAAGTATTGCTGCCAATCAGTTCAATAAAATATGTTCAAAGTTGGTCCAAATTAGAAGAAAACACACACAATGAATTTCTTTAAAAAGTCAAGTGAAGAGACATGGAAATCTTTTTTTTTTCCCCTTAATATTCACCCAACTGAACAAACAAAAGTAGCCCTTAATCTTACAAATTGCATTGGTTAATTAAATAAGTATTTGCAGATAGATTAACTGAATATTTGTAGTATTCATTTTATTTGGTATAGCAAAAGTAGGGAGCAAAAAAGGAAAGACTGCAAATGTAAGCACAGAGGCAACCATAGGCCCCAGTCTTGCAGACATGTACACAAGCCCAATTTTGTAGTGATAAGCATTCTCATTAAAGTCTGTGAGGCTTCATAAAGGAGTACTCCTTTGTTCGCAAGATTGGGGCCTTACCAATTTAAGTTAAATGACTAAGTTTAAGTGTCAGTTGCGTCATGTCAACATTGTGTATAATACATTTGGAGAGTATTTGTAACCATTCATATAGAAACCCAGATTTTATACAAAAGCAGGTTATTTGTTTTTTTTTTGAACACCCATATTTTAACATTTTAATGCAGTTTATTCAAGATATTTTCCCTAAACTGGAATTAAGGGGAACACTTTAGAATGAATTGTGCCTTTCAAAGAGGTTTTTTTAAATACAGCAATAGCAATATACACTTATTTCAGGAGAGCAAAGTGGAAATGTTTGTTTAAATTCAGCTACTGTGTTCTGAGATCAAAGCTATCTCAGGCTTAACACTGACATTTTTTTAAACTGTCATAAGCATATTTGAGCCTTGTTTTGAAAATGTCCAGGAATCATATGTCATCAGTTTTGAAGTCAAAGACCTCACTGAAATCAGTTAGGAGTTCTGTGTAAAAAGTGATGGCATGATATGGCCCCAGATGAGGCAAAAGATTCATTCTTCAGTTTAAAGAAAGGAAGTGATTTGTAGACTAACAACAATGTGGCTTAGCATGCCAGCATTCAAGGTGGACTTGAATTTTGGTTATACTTGATGTTGTAGGTCAATATCAGTTCTCACCTTGGATACCTTAACTTTGCCATCATTACATTTGTATTATGGATAGAGGTACACTTCAGGAAAAAAAATTCCCAATACCTTAAAATGGCAGTTTCACACTAGCTTCATGGTTAGGGAATTTTTCTTTCAAGAGGAAAAATTCTTTAAACTGGAAATGGTTATGTTTTGTTCCCAGGCTAGAGGAAAGAGATATGGTAAAATTATTTTTCACAATTGGAAAAAAAGATGTATTCTGAACATCATTTTACAATATAGGTATAATGTAGGTGATTTACATCTCAAAATGGAAGAGTTTCTAATTGTTTATTGGATAATCCAAAACTACTTTTTCACACTTAAAAATTGGTTTTAAAAAAAAATCACACTTAATGGGTGCATCTACACGTGCGCTCCACTGGGCGGTTGGTACTGGGCAGTCATTTAGTACTTGCTTTAGCAAGTGGCAGCATCACAGTTAATGCCTGCTGACTCTACATCGCTGTAGCACATCACTACAGCAACATAATATCTCATGTAAATGCGCCAAATAATTGGTAAATAATATACTTAGTATGTAGTTCTAAGGAATATTTGGTTTCACCAAGTTAAACTAGTTGAAAAATTGTATGCGAGAAAGCTTAGCATGCTGTGTATGTGCAATACAGGGTTTGCCTTGCTAATCCAAAGTAGCTTCTCTGCTCTGATCCTAAAACATCTCTGTGAGTGGTGCTTCCTGAGTCTGGGGGGTCACCTGCAGAAGCTGGCAGCAGCAGCAGGGACGGAGCTGCCAAGCACCCGCAGAAGGCAC